>NW_017670702.1:350691-381637 GCF_001879085.1 Nicotiana attenuata | reverse complement strand
GAAGACTCGAATCGATGCACAACGCTACCAAAACTAGCCAATAATTATGTAAATCCATTAATATATGCTAAGGTACTCATTATCATCCAATTTATAACAATTCCTAACCCCGATCGAAAAGTTGACAAAAATGCCTTCGGGCCTACGTGCCCGGAATCCGAAATTTTTCGTAGATAAAGATTACCCATGACCTCACGAACTCAAATATATGATTTTCTCTAAATTCCATACCCAAAATCGTGGTCAAAATCCAAGAATACTAGTTTCCTAGGTTTTCCCTCAAACCCCAAGTTTTCTACAATTTTCCATGTCTAAATCCGTATACAAACCTTGTATATACTCAAAACTAGTAGAGATCACTTACCTCATGTTTGGTGATGAAAATGACACTCCAAAGTTGCTCCAAAACCGGCTCCCATGGAGGAAATGAAATGAAAATGAGCCAAACTTAGATTTTTAAAACACCCTTCTGCCTCCAGCAATTTCCGCATCTGCGGAAATTTGACCGCATCTGCGGAAAATTTCCGCATCTGCGGTTATGATAGCAACCAGCACTTTTCTCGACACGGAAATGAGCATAACTCCCTCATACAATGTCCAAATTCGGCGATTCTTTTTGCTATGGCTCCGAAATTACGATACGGATCTAATGGTCCAATAAAAAATTTGATTTGGAGTTCATTTGCTTAATATGGTACCCCTTTATTTCCAAAGAAACGATGTTGAAACATCAAATAAGAGCGAGATGTAACCCGAAACACACCCGAGGCCCCGGGACCCCGACCAATCGCACCAACCAGTCCCAAAACACATTACAGACTTACTCGAGGCCTCAAATCACATCAAACAACGTTAAAATCATGAATCAACCCCCAATCCAAGCTTTATGAACTTTAGAACTTCCAACTTCTACTTTCGATGCTTAAACCTATCAAATCACGTCCGATTGACCTCAAATTTTGCACACAAGTCATATTCGACATTACGGACCTACTTCAACTTTCGGAATCAGATTCCGACCCCGATATCAAAAAGTCCACTTTCGTTCAAACTTCTCAAAAACCTTCAAATTTCTATCTTTAGCCAAATGACTCCAAAATGACCTACGGACCTCCGAATTCACTTACGATCGCGCTCCCGACTCCAGAATCACCATACGGAGCTATTCACAGACTCGGAATCCCAAACGGACATCGATAACACTGAAATGCACTTCAAGCCAAACTTATGAAATTTCTTCCAAAATGCTAACTTCCACAATAGGCGCCAAAACGCTCTCGGGTCATCCAAGACCCGATCCGGGCATATGGCCAAGTCCTAAATCATCATACGAACCTGCTGGAACCATCAGATCCCAATTCCAAGGTCGTTTACTTAAAAATCCAATCTTAGTTAATTCTTTCAACTTTAAGCTTCCGAAATGAGAATTCTCTTTCCAAATCAACTCTGAACTTCCCGAAATTTAATTCCGACCACGCGTACAAGTCATAATACCTGAAATGAAGCTGTTCATGGCCTCAGACTGCTGAACGATGTGCCAGAGCTCAAAACGACCGGTCGGGTCGTTACATTCTCTCCCACTTAAACATACGTTTGTCCTCAAACGTGCTGAAAAATACACTGAAGTAGTCTGAAATCACTGTTTAACTTCTCATGCACCTTCCCGTGCCACCACAACTCAGTTGAGCACATCAGCTTGATCATTTATGAAGATATTCCCTTTTATTCAAGCAAGTAAGTCTTAGAGCGCAATTCCAACATCCGGAATTCTATGCCCGACCTGTTTCCAACATACGATCACTATATCAATCACTACACGCTGTACCCAAACATGACTGCATAACTTTGCTGAATTCACACATTGCATCATTTTACTCACCAAACCACAATAACATTTTCTGATCAACTTAGTCAAAATTCCACGAATCTGATGCTCCTATTGCACCCCATGACATACACAGGTCTTACTCTAACTCTTACAATACCGCCACAACGGAAGAGATGTGCAGAAATTCATAATCAACTGCCGAGTCAACCAATCATTGAGTCTATACTTCTAACAAGAAACATTACCATATTCTGAACCAAATAATGATCTTTGCTCCTTAATATATTTCACGTAATCAGATTGCACTGATCCTATATCTAACAATCTCGTCTCACACAGTACGAACTGCTCAGGTAATAAGCCATCCCGACATGACCAAAAGTCTCATATGATGCCACAATGTGCCAATAGGCTACCAATTAGAATGCGATACAAAAAGGAAAATGAACTCTGAAAAGAAATTTCAATTACCCCGCTCGCGAATCATACATGCGACGCGGGCGCACAGCTAATATGAGTTTTCCTCGGAAAATAGGAAACAGAACACATAAAAACAAATATGAGGAACTGTACCGAACACCACACTGTTGCGGCGAGCAACCCGATCCAAACAACATACCCATGACGGCGTGCCACCCGATCCACACATAGAACTCACACAAGGAGATATACGTCGAGCGAAATTGCCCGCTAAAACAAAATACCAAATATCGGTCAGAAACACTCTAGGTGCATAATACCATCCCTGAGGGAACAGATAGCACTATAGGCTACAAATTTCAAGCACAACTAAGGTGAGATACCCGATCCGAATCTCAAGAGCCACCCTGCTCATATAACATCATCGCTACGCGGAATCTCAACACATAAGAAATTTACCAAGCCGTCTCACAACTCATACGGCGCAATATATATATCATTGCACGAAATAGCTGACGACAAATAACACCCAACTGCTCTTCCATAAGGAACGCTTGCTGAAATGAACACAACTGGCCTGACATAGGCCCATATTCACGCTTAAATCCATCCACCGACCTCAAGTCGATCCTGATCGTATCAAACTAGGCCAATAACCTTTCAAAGGTCCATACTAACTTCCCCCTTCTTATAACACACAAGAACAACCGTCATAACCGGAGTACTCATCCACAGTCCACAACTCAGAATCCGAGTGCCCTCCAGGCATCAATTCTCAATTTAACGAAATCACTACAACCTTCATACTTGGTTTAAACCTTTAATCAATCAAGTGACTACATGCCACATTTATACAATCTTCCTGTGGGACACACTCCCACAACCTACCATAACAAATAACTGGGTCTTACCTCAAACCACCGGTCGCACTAACGCTGAAAAGCGATCAAGATCATAACCANCAAAGTTGGTCGCTTATTGGCCAAAAAGCGACCAAACAGGCCTGGTCGATATTAAGCTGGTCCCTTTACCTTAGTGACCAAAGTTGGTCGCTAACTTTGGTCACTCAGGTAAAAGGACCAAATTTTCCGGGTAAAGAAAATAGCGACCAACTTTGATCGCTACAATATTTTAATATTATAAATTTTACGACCAAAGTTGGTCTCCACCTGTAAATTATGTTTTATTTTTATTTATTATTAACCATAAAAAGCGACCAACTTTGGTCTGTAAAGAAAATATTATATTTTAAAATCTGGAAAATAGAGACCAAAGTTGGTCGCTTTACTATAAATTTTTTTAATTTTTTTTTTAAAATAAGTGACCAAAGTTGGTCGCTAACTTCAAGAATTAATTTTTTTTTTTAATTTTGAGCGACCAACTTTGGTCGCTATATTTCCAGAAATTATTATTTTTTTAATGGAATAGCGACCAAAGTTGGTCGCTTTTTGAGAAATCTGGGTTAAATAGCGACCAACCTTGGTCGCTATTACCCAGAAATTTTTTTTTAAAGGGAAAAGCGACCAACTAGCGACCAAAGTTGGTCGCTTTTCTTGGTATATTTTTGGCAGAAACTGCCTGTTTTGGCAGCTACACCACCTGCCAGCTTACCAAAATTCCTAAACAGGCATTTTATGCCAATAACAACAACAACAACAACAATAAACAACAACAACAATAAAAAGCAACAACAACAACAACAACACAACAACAACAACAACAACACAACAACAATATTATAACCAACAAAGTATAAAGTTCAATAGAACTTTATACTTTAAGCTAACCAAACTAAGTTAACTGTTATTACAAAACCATTCGAAAATCGATTGTATTTGTCTAGTTCAAAGTATATAAAAGTCAAGGATTGTTCTGTACATCATTATCATCACCGTCTGATGAACTTTCATCACCAAGACGGTATCCAGAAGGGTGTATTTGTCGAGGATGGGAAGAACGATCACGGGGAGGACGGGAGGAACGAGCACGGGGAAGGTGAGCCTCTGGCGATGACTCACGAGACCGGGGAATCGAAAAACTGCCAGAAGCTAGTAGAGATTTGATCTGCTCTTGCATGCCAATGTACTGAGCATCTCTAAGCTTTTCTCTTTCCTTGGCGGCTTCTAGCTCGGATGTGAGTTTTGCCACAGTCTCCCACATAGAGGAGAGGCTCTCCCCATCAAGTTGCTCGGCTTGCGAGGAAGTCCCTATTCCTTGCATTCCACACTTATAGCGATGGAATTTCTTATTAGGAAGCCCGTATACCTTCCCCCATTTTGGACTGCCAGCAGCCTGCGTCCACATTCTTTCAGCATCCTCGTCCGATAGTTGGATTGGCTTGCCCGACTCATTAGGTGGCTGACTGCGTATGAATTGCTCCACTTCAGCTGTGAAGCAACCCTATAAGAAAAATTACATTGAATTAGTATTTCAAAATTTATATAAAAGTAAATCAAAATTCTTAATGAAAAGTGAAAACTTACATGTACAGTCGAGGCTCGGCCCTCGACCCACCTTTCTTGGTCCGTCTCTTTCTTCTTCTTTACAATATGAGTCTCCTTGAAGAGCTCATCTTGGTTCATCGGATGCCCCAATTTTTTTTCCTGAAAACTCATAAATTTTAGTCAATAAATAGAATAGATATACTTTGAAAATTAAAATAAATTAAGCAATTACGTACCATTCTTCTTTTTATCGTCCCTAGGCTGATCGCACCTCCAGTGTGCAAGGATCCTCCCTTCTCAGATGCCCGAGCTGTTACGGCCCAAAATCCACTAAGGGGCGTGATGGTGCCGGACACTGCTGTCAGGCAAGCCAACCAAATTACTTAATCAAATTCTCGTTTTAATACTTTTGAAATCTAGGATTTTCCTTCAAAATTAGCAATTTAAAAGATAATTGTCTCGAATCAAATTTAAATGATAAGCAGTTAATACAAAATACTTCAAAACCATCCCAGAACCCGGTGTCACAAGTGCATGAGCAATTTCTAAGAAAAATCAAATAAAGTACAACAACTGTCCGGAACACAATATTGGACAGAAAACAGGTACAGATAATTGAAAAAGACTCTGCTGACTACGGGTCGCCTCGAGAAGTGCAGCTCACCTAAGTCTCCGTATCCACCATGCTGCTACGCCCAGTAGGCCACTAGAGTTACATATACCTGTGCAACAAAAATGCACAGAAGTGTAGTATGAGTACGAAAATAACGTGTACTCAATGAGTATCCCGCCTAATCTCGAAGAAGTAGAGACGAGATGGTCGACTTCGACACTTACTAATGGTCCAATAATAATATGGTGAAGATGTGAGCAAAACATGGATTTATCTAGCAATTATAACTCATAGAGCAAGAAAACAGGTAACACCTTCTCAAATAATAAGGAAATTCCAAGATTTACTTTTCGTTATCTTTATTAGTTTATAGCTGGCCATAAAAAGGCAATATCAACTTCAATAAGTTTCAGGATAAGTAATGCAAGCATGCGCATATTATGCCGAGGCGACGGCCCGATCCAACAGAAATAAACTGTGCACTTGCTGAGGGTCGACAGCGCGCCTATATATGCATCTATTTAATCTGCCGAGGCGTTCGGCCCGTTCCATAAATAAACACACAGACAGTCAATCAAGAAGTCCACATGGAGTAATTATCCAATGAAAACAAATCCTCTTTTAACCATTTAAGAAAAATGAAGTTTTATCTGTTTAGAAATTCGTTTACTAATTCGATGTGATTTAAGCAATTCAAGCTATCAATAGGTTCGTAAATAATCCAAGTCTAGCATGCTTTTGGGTCCTAACTACCCGTACAATAGCATAATAGAAGCTACGCACGGACTCTCGTCACCTCGTGCGTACGTAGACCCCACAAATAGGAGCACATAATCAATTATTTCACCTATGGGGACAATTCCCTCTTAAAAGGTTAGAAAGGAGACTCACCTCGCTCCGAAGATCCATAACCGGCATTCCACGCCCTTCCGAAGACTCGAATCGATGCACAACGCTCCAAAACTAGCCAATAATTATGTAAATCCATTAATATATGCTAAGGTACTCATTATCATCCAATTTATAACAATTCCTAACCCCGATCGAAAAGTTGACAAAAATGCCTTCGGGCCTACGTGCCCGGAATCCGAAATTTTTCGTAGATAAAGATTACCCATGACCTCACGAACTCAAATATATGATTTTCTCTAAATTCCATACCCAAAATCGTGGTCAAAATCCAAGAATACTAGTTTCCTAGGTTTTCCCTCAAACCCCAAGTTTTCTACAATTTTCCATGTCTAAATCCGTATACAAACCTTGTATATACTCAAAACTAGTAGAGATCACTTACATCATGTTTGGTGACGAAAATGGCACTCCAAAGTTGCTCCAAAACTGGCTCCCATGGAGGAAATGAAGTGGAAATGAGCCAAACTTCGATTTTTAAAACACCCTTCTGCCTCCAGCAATTTCCGCATCTGCAGAAATTTGACCACATGCGGTCCCGCATCTGCGATTCTGCATCTGCGGTCCCGCATCTGCGGTTATGACAGCAACCAGCACTTTTCTCGACACGGAAATGAGCATAACTCCCTCATACAATGTCCAAATTCGGCGATTCTTTTTGCTATGGCTCCGAAATTACGATACGGATCTAATGGTTCAATAAAAACTTGATTTGGAGTTCATTTGCTTAATATGGTACCCCTTTATGTCCAAAGAAACGATGTTCAAAAATCAAATAAGAGCGAGATGCAACCCGAAACACACCCGAGGCCCCCGGGACCCCGACCAATCGCACCAACCAGTCCCAAAACACATTACGGACTTACTCGAGGCCTCAAATCACATCAAACAACGCTAAAATCATGAATCAACCCCCAATCCAAGCTTTATGAACTTTAGAACTTCCAACTTCTACTTTCGATGCTTAAACCTATCAAATCACGTCTGATTGACCTCTAATTTTGCACACAAGTCATATTCGACATTACGGACCTACTCCAACTTTGGGAATCAGATTCTGACCCCAATATCAAAAATTTCACTTCCGGTCAAACTTATCAAAAACCTTCAAATTTCTATCTTTAGCCAAATGACTCCAATATGACCTGCGGACCTCCGAATTCACTTCCGATCGCGCTCTCGACTCCAGAATTACCATACGGAGCTATTCACAGACTCGGAATCCCAAATGGACATCGATAACACTGAAATGCACTTCAAGCCAAACTTATGAAATTTCTTCCAAAATGCTAACTTCCACAATAGGCGCCAAAACGCTCCCGGGTCATCCAAGACCCGATCCGGGCATACGCCCTAGTCCGAAATCATCATACGAACCTGCTGGAACGTTCAGATCCCAATTCCGAGGTCGTTTACTTAAAAATCCAATCTTAGTTAATTCTTTCAACTTTAAGCTTCCGAAATGAGAATTCTCTTTCCAAATCAACTCTGAACTTCCCGAAATTTAATTCCGACCACGCGTACAAGTCATAATACCTGAAATGAAGTTGTTCATGGCCTCAGACTGCTGAACGATGTGCCAGAGCTCAAAACGACCGGTCGGGTCGTTACACGAGCTTTCTTTCCTTTTTCGCTCTTCTGTAAGAACTCTGCGGTAAGCCATTGCCTTTGCAAATCCTCCCATAAATTCTGAAGCAACCAGCCAGGCTTCTGGTTCAACTTTCTAGCTTTGGAGAAACAATGGGACAACCACTTTCGAGCTTTGAGATGAAAATTTGCAGCCACATCCGCGCTATAGCGGTGTTCCCATACAAACTTGCTTTGTATTTCAAAAGTTAAGTATTATATGAAAATATCATATTTAGATGGAAATATCATAAAAGNTGACATACACAGGCTTACTCTAACTCTTACAATACCGCCACAACGGAAGAGATGTGCAGAAATTCATAATCAACTGCCGAGTCAACCAATCATTGAGTCTATACTTCTAACAAGAAACATTACCATATTCTGAACCAAATAATGATCTTTGCTCCTTAATATATTTCACGTAATCAGATTGCACTGATCCTAAATCCAACAATCTCGTCTCACCCAGTACGAACTGCTCAGGCAATAAGCCATCCCGACATGACCAAAAGTCTCATATGATGCCACAATGTGCCAATAGGCTACCAATTAGAATGCGATACAAAAAGGAAAATGAACTCTGAAAAGGAATTTCAATTACCCCGCTCGCGAATCATACATGCGACGCGGGCGCACAGCTAATATGAGTTTTCCTCGGAAAATAGGAAACAGAACACATAAAAACAAATATGAGGAACTGTACCGAACACCACACTGTTGCGGCGAGCAACCCGATCCAAACAACATACCCATGACGGCGTGCCACCCGATCCACACATAGAACTCACACAAGGAGATATACGTCGAGCGAAATTGCCCGCTAAAACAAAATACCAAATATCGGTCAGAAACACTCTAGGTGCATAATACCATCCCTGAGGGAACAGATAGCACTATAGGCTACAAATTTCAAGCACAACTAAGGTGAGATACCCGATCCGAATCTCAAGAGCCACCCTGCTCATATAACATCATCGCTACGCGGAATCTCAACACATAAGAAATTTACCAAGCCGTCTCACAACTCATACGGCGCAATATATATATCATTGCACGAAATAGCTGACGACAAATAACACCCAACTGCTCTTCCATAAGGAACGCTTGCTGAAATGAACACAACTGGCCTGACATAGGCCCATATTCACGCTTAAATCCATCCACCGACCTCAAGTCGATTCTGATCGTATCAAACTAGGCCAATAACCTTTCAAAGGTCCATACTAACTTCCCCCTTCTTATAACACACAAGAATAATCGTCATAATCGGAGTACTCATCCACAGTCCACAACTCAGAATCCGAGTGCCCTCCAGGCATCAATTCTCAATTTAACGAAATCACTACAACCTTCATACTTGGTTTAAATCTTTAATCAATCAAGTGACTACATGCCACATTTATACAATCTTCCTGTGGGACACACTCCCACCATAACAAATAACTGGGTCTTACCTCCAAACCACCGGTAGCACTAACACTGAAAAGCGATCAAGAATCATTAACCAGGATGCAAAGCCTTTTTCACAAAACACTGATCTCAGGTGACGCTGAAGACAATACCAACTTACCTTAAACATCGAAACTCCTTTCCTTCTCGTCTGAGCTCGTGACATCCTTGTCCACACCGAACTGTTACCTTGATCTCCACTTCAAATTCCATACCACTCACTGCACCTAACATGCCAACATACGATAGAACACGCTTTCCATCATAGATTCGGAACCACTATTAGGTTAACACTTCATCATATAAAACTTTCCACTTAACTCACTTCGGGAGAACCATAGCAGCACACAGGTGAATTCTCATGACCGTAGAATATACAAATCTCTACGTAGTGGTCTAACCCCACCATAACTTTTCCAAGGTCCGCCTATACGCAACAGGCCATAACAGTGGAATACCTCTGAATAAAATCAATTACGGCGGCCGACAGGCCTCACACGTACCATCACAAATCACTTGCATAACTTGATCACGCTGAAGGAACTGATCACTAACACCAATATGCCAAATTCAACTATGGCTAATCAATCTACCTTCTTCCAATTTATCCTTGACTGCCTTAGAGATAATACTAACTCCATCCAACACATAACATACTCCATCTGCACTCATCTCGAGTAACCTTGAATCACGAGACCATGATGTCCCGAATCCTACGAACCACTTCATACCTTCCTTGCGCGCATATTCACACCCTCAACTGATATGCCCATTCTGCTAATCCTATTACGAATCCGAAATCTCTTCTCATTTTCCTCTCAAGTTCTACACTCCAAGTCAAAAAATCATAGAACACTTTGTGCCTCTTCTCATAGGCTGCTATCAAGCTCGATTCTAAACCGTATCTATAGGCTCGAAATCATTAGGCATCACACTTTATCTTTTGAATTCACTAGGACCGTTGTTGAGAGCCACCCGCTCTGACTTGGCCCCGAATATAATCAATTCCATAAATATTCTAGCACATGAATACCCCATTGGTGATGCACCTGGCAGAATCCCTTCCCTTGGAACCCGCATCTTTACAAACATAATCTTGAATCCTTCCCCAAGTCTGAACATGGGCCAATAAGGCCAACGATAGCCCACCTTTAATAATTCCTCTGCTCAAATTACCACTTATGGTCTTTTCCCGTAGCTGAAATAGCCCATCAATATGCTAATAACCAGAAACCTCGCAAGTAATTAACCATGCAACCCCATCATAGGCGGTGGGACTCTCCCACTTAGCTCGAAGCCACTATTACACAACTCTGGAATTTACCAGGATTCTTAATCTCCTATTGACATAACCTTGCGCAATCAACTGCCAACATGCTCGATATCTTACTGTAGAAACCCCCTTTTTATACTCAGAATCATCAACAACGTTCGCACGACCGATCCCTTCGCTGTATAACCAATAGAATTCTTCGCAGAAGCTCGCCAACCACGCGATCGCTAACTGCTCACAGGGATGAACTACCTATAGAAATCACTCCCGACATCTTCCAGCGCTGCTACACATGGTACAATCACTACGACATCAATAACTCGTCCAGAGTCCGAGCTTACTCTCCAGCTGCACAAGTCCATTCACCCCTCGTGGACATCCATTAAACGTGCGGCAGCATCTTCCAAATTCAAAGTTATTTTCATCCTTCTTCATTCAAGCAGCTCCTTTCCGTTATATCAAATCTCCTGCTGCATAACAGCCCATACTTCAAATTTAATTCGTAGGCCCAAATCACCAATCACCAAAAATTTCCCCAGATCACTCCAAACTCTTATCAAGGTGCATAGTCATCCTACCACAATGCCCATATGCAACTCCTCCACTCTCCTACTTTGGCGGAACTCATCCTTTTAATCGACTACTCGGCCCTTGACCCCTTATACTCGGCCTTCTAGAAATTTTTAGCCGCCGTCTGACACTTTCCACATATCTTTCCTCGTCCTTTGCTACTCAGTTGTTGCCTTAATAAAATCTATCTTCATAGCACTTGAATCCACAAATCGCTACTAACTTTAAATTTTTCCGGAGATCATCTCTCTCGAGCTGCCAATATTAGAAATGCCGATTCAACCCTGAACCACCTTGCCTCGCGATATCTAACAGTCGCTTCTTCAATACTAACCCGCAATATCCTGCCCCAAAGCCGAATTGTAGAAGATCATAACACCAGTGAGCTTAGTACATTCATCAAGGACAATGACACCTCATCACAGATGAGAATTCCTCCACGCTTACAAATACCAAGCCTCGTTACTCCATCATCGCAAATCTGCACATTCTTAGTCCGATTACCTTTTCCCTCGCCGGAAGTAAAATACTGAATCTCTGAATCACGCACTGAGTAAACTTCCCTTCAAGTCATTCACTGCCCCGACACGTGGGCAAACATCCTACCATCATATCACTACTGAGGAAAAATCATTCATAATCATCATGGCAACTTGTGTCTAGCCCCAGAGCCCTCAGAAGTACCGCTACTGGGAAGAAACAATAAAATATCCTTCAACAAAGCGACGATAATAATCCGATCAGCTATACCGGGGGAAACATCCCGTATCACATATGTAGTACCATTACGGTTCTTCAATTCTCGATTTATAACAAGCGGTTCGCGTCGCGTAAGATTGAGTAGGAAGGAAACAAAGGCATAAGCCTCACAGGAATCAAATCGCACGATAAGGAATCAAGAAGGGAAGTACTCCTAACAGCCCTGCAACCTCTCGAGGATAAGTACAGACGTCTCCGTACCGATCCGCGAGACTCTACTAGAGTTGCTCATGACTCGTGAGACCCTAGGAACCTAGTGCTCTGATACCATGTTGTCACGGCCCAAAATCCACTAAGGGCCGTAATAGCGCCGGACACTGCTGTCAGGCAAGCCAACCAAATTACTTAATCAAATTCTCGTTTTAATACTTTTGAAATCTAGGATTTTCCTTCAAATTTAGCAATATAAAAGATAATTGTCTCAAATAAAATTTAAATGATAAGCAGTTAATACAAAATACTTCAAAACCATCCCAGAACCCGGTGTCACAAGTGCATGAGCAATTTCTAAGAAAAATCAAATAAAGTACAACAACTGTCCGGAACACAATATTGGACAGAAAATAAGTACAGATAATTGAAAGAGACTCTGCTGACTGCGGGTCGCCTCCAGAAGTGCAGCTCACCTAAGTCTCCGTATCCACCATGCTGCTACGCCTAGTAGGCCACTAGAGTTACATATATTTGTGCAACAAAAATGTCCAGAAGTGTAGTATGAGTATAAAAATAACGTGTACTCAATGAGTATCCCGTCTAATCTCGAAGAAGTAGAGACGAGATGGTCAACTTCGACACTTACTAGTTGTCCAATAATAATATGGTGAAGATGTGAGGAAAACATGGATTTATCTAGCAATTATAACTCATAGAGCAAGAAAACAGGTAACACCTTCTCAAATAATAAGGAAATTCCAAGATTTACTTTTCGTTATCTTTATTAGTTTATAACGGGCCATAAAAAGGCAATATCAACTTCAATAAGTTTCAGGATAAGCAATGCAAGCATGCGCATATTATGCCGAGGCGATGGCCCGATCCAACAGAAATAAACTGTGCACTTGCCGAGGGTCGACGGCGCACCTATAGATTCATCTATTTAATCTGCCGAGGCGTTCGGCCCGTTCCATAAATAAACACACAGACAGTCAATCAAGAAGTCCATACGGAGTAATTATCCAATGAAAACAAATCCTCTTTTAACCATTTAAGAAAAATGAAGTTTTATCTGTTTAGAAATTCGTTTACTAATTCGATGTGATTTAAGCAATTCAAGCTATCAATAGGTTCGTAAATAATCCAAGTATAGCATGCTTTTGGGTCCTAACTACCCGGACAATAGCATAATAGTAGCTACGCACGGACTCTCGTCATCTCGTGCGTACGTAGCCCCCACAAATAGGAGCACATAATCAATTATTTCACCTATGGGGACAATTCCCTCATACAAGGTTAGAAAGGAGACTCACCTCGCTCCGATGATCCATAACCGGCATTCCACGCCCTTCCGAAGACTCAAATCGATGAACAACGCTCCAAAACTAGCCAATAATTATGTAAATCCATTAATATATGCTAAGGTACTCATTATAATCCAGTTTATAACAATTCCTAACCCCGATCGAAAAGTTGACAAAAATGCCCTCAGGCCCATGTGCCCGAAACCGAAATTTTTCGAAGATAAAGATTACCCATGGCCTCACGAACTCAAATATATGATTTTTTCTCTAAATTCCATACCTAAAATCGTGGTCAAAATCCAAGAATACTAGTTTTCTAGGTTTTCCCCCAAACCCCAAGTTTTCTACAATTTTCCATGTCTAAATCCGTATACAAACCTTGTATATACTCAAAACTAGTAGATATCACTTATCTCATGTTTGGTGATGAAAATGGCACTCCAAAGTTGCTCCAAAACCGGCTCCCATGGAGGAAATGAAGTGGAAATGAGCCAAACTTCAATTTTTAAAACACCCTTCTGCCTCCAGCAATTTCCGCATCTGCGGAAATTTGACCGCATCTCCGGTCCCGCATCTGCGGAAATTTGACTGCATCTGCGGAAAAATTTCGGCATCTGCGGTTCCGCATCTGCGGTTATGACAGCAACCAGCACTTTTCTCGACACGGAAATGAGCATAACTCCCTCATACGATGTCCCAAAACACATTACGGACTTGTTCGAGGCCTCAAATCACATCAAACAACGCTAAAATCATGAATCAACCCCCAATCCAAGCTTTATGAACTTTAGAACTTCCAACTTCTACTTTCAATGCTTAAACCTATCAAATCACGTCCGATTGACCTCAAATTTTGCACACGAGTCATATTCGACATTACGGACCTACTCCAACTTTCGGAATCGGAATCCGACCCCGATATCAAAAAGTCAAACTCTCGGTCAAACTTCTCAAAAACCTTCAGATTTCTATCTTTAGCCAAATGACTCCAAAATGACCTACGGACCTCCGAATTCACTTCCGATCGCGCTCCCAACTCCAGAATCACCATACGGAGCTGCTCCCAGACTCGGAATCCCAAACGGACATCGATAACACTAAAATGCACTTCAACCCAAACTTATAAAATTTCTTCCAAAATGCTAACTTCGACAATGGGCGCCAAAACACTCCCGGGTCATCCAAAACCCGATCCGAGCATACGCCCAAGTCCGGAATCATCATACGAACCTGTTGGAACCTTCAAATCCCGATTCCGAGGTCGTTTACTTAAAAATCCAATCTTAGTTAATTCTTTCAATTTTAAGCTTTCGAAATGAGAATTCTCTTTCCAAATCAACCTGAAATGAAGCTGCTCATGGCCTCTGACTGCTGGACGACGCGCTAGAGCTCAAAACGACCGATCGAGTCGTTACATATGACATTTGGGAGGACAACTCGTTCTCTTTTGGGGAATTGGGTTTGAATTGAAGAGTCGCCACCTAATGATTAAAGTGCATTAGGACACTAGAAGGGTTTGATTTGAGTAACCAGAGATTGGGTAAGGGCTTGAAATTATCCCGAGGGGAAGGTGTTAGACACCCCTCAAGATTCACTAGTGTGGTTCCCGGCCAGACTATTGTTGTGACTTAAGTGCAGATAACACATAGGCAAATAAAAACTTCAAGTAAGAGGGGATTTTCACATAATGGTTACAAATAAGCAAAGTTAGAAAGAACGAAAGGGAGAATGATTTTTTTTCTTAAAGAAATGGTTTGAAATTGGAGAAGAAGCAAAGAAACAAAGAAACAAGGGAGGGGCGTCCTAGGTTTATAAATAATATGGATCACCCCACACAACACCCGGTAATCACTCCTCAGTGAGGAGCTACACGTGATGTTATCGCGTGGTCATCATATCCATATCTACCCTTTCCCACCCTGTTAGGGTATTAGAGCGCGGAATGGTCTCGTTTACTTATTGCATGCTATTACACGCCCCAATCCTATCAGTCCTGGAGGCATTTAGGACTACTAATCCTAACGGGAAGGGATATTAGGTTTGTTTATAGTTTCAAAGGCAAAACTCTAAGACGACATACAAAAAACACGTATAGCAAGTGTGGGAAGCATATAACAAGTAAAAGGATCAGATATACCTCCTTTGACAGAGAAGCACGTAATTTAGCATGTCTTGCACATACTATTTAGGGTCTGATTAAAACTTAAAGGTTGAGGTATACTGATTTGTTACATAGTTCAGATAAGAAGCCCGAATCAGGCCTGCCTGCTGGTTGTAGCTAATAAAATCTGATTCAGTTTATAAAGTTTACCCTATGGTTTGCCTAAGTGTTGGACGAGGGTCCTATAGGCATGATATCTACTGATTTCAGAAACAATGAAGTAAACTGAATACATACTGATTTGATAAAAGTTGTCAGTTATTAAAGAAAGGCAAGTTTTAGCGAGAGATCATAAGTTCTGCAACTGATGGTCGTCATTATTACTGGTTTTATGACTTATATGCGAGTGAAGTGATTCATACTTGATTAATAACTCCTATAGACATGCTTCCTATGCGTGTTGATATTAAACCCCTTCTAACAGACATGGTAAAATGCAGAAAACCTATAAGCATGATATCTAGGTGCTGAACTTTTGTTTAAAGCCTATGAACATGATATCTACTTGCAGTTGATTGATTAAGACCTATAAACATGATTGCTTGATGAAGAATGTGTATGCAAGATTCAGAAAGACCTATAGCCATATTTTCTATGTGCATGCAGAAATTCAGAAATGCACCTATAGGCAAGTTATCTATATGAGGGTGCAGAAATTCAGAAACTCCTATAGACAGGATATCTACATGAGAGTGCAGAAATTCAGAAATAACCTATAGGCAAGTTATCTATATGAGAGCACAGAAATTCAAAAACTCCTATAGGCAGGATATCTACCCTTTGCATACATAGTTATCCTTCCCTTTTTCACTAGCCATCCCCGAGAGTTTTATTACAAAGTTATTACAGCCCAGAAAAAGAAGTAAAGTAAAGAAAATACATCAGAAATAAAAAAGTACAACCAAGGAGAGCCTGATTCAGACTTCCTGTCTGAAGTATGAAGTAAACCAACTCCAAGAGATCATATTTCAAAGCCTTTCTCCCATTTGGGGTGTGTCAAAGTTCCCTAAGAGTCTCATATGAACTCCGGGCAGTGCTTACACCCAAATGTATCACCAGATTAAGACATAGTGCAGTGTGGAAGGGCCAGCCCTCAGGTGTCCATGTTCAGAGGGAACTCAAGGTCCCAAGGCAAGGCTCACAAGAGGGGGGCAGAATTTAAGGCCTAAGAGAGAGTGCAAGTGCAGAAGCAGAATTCTGAAGGGGAAAGGGAAAAGGGAAACAGCTTAAATAATTCATAATATAATCTCCTTATAAGGTTAAGCACCCTAGTCTCACCCCAAAAGTACATGTTATAACATTCCCAACTTGTCGACTTTTGACGAAACTTATTTTCTTCAATTCATTTAGCTTTGAAGCCTTCAAACCCTCTTAGTACTTGGTATTCATGATCTTAAGTGCGCTCATAACGTAGTTAACTCTGGATCATTGATCGAATGATTCCTTTCGTTCCTTCTCAGTTTCTTTAAATGCAAGCTATTACTTTTCCTGGTCTTTCTGCCCCCTTGTTGCGTACATACTTAGCTTATCTTAGTTCCCACACATGCCTGAATTCTTGTGGAACTCATATGATCTTGATTATTACCTTTGATTTGTTGTGAGACTGCTTTTACATGACAATTTCTCCTTTAAGTTACTATATTTAGGTTGAAGCCTTCTTCATTATTTCCTCGGCTGGTCTCCCGTTATAGTACTTAGGGAGGACCCTCTGACTCTTGTAAAGATGCGAGCTTATTACATCGTATACCCGATGGAATTTTTTACGNATTCACCTCATCTAAATTCGCAAGACATGCAGCCAGAGGATCCTCAATAGTCAATGTCTCATCATCCGCTTCCACGATTACATCCACGACATCAATAAGAGAACAATTGGCGAATTCACTTGGTCGCCTCATAGATTTCTGCACGTTGAATGTTATCTCCTCATCGTTCAACCTCATCTTGAGCTCCCCAGTTTCACAATCAATGAGAGCTCTCCCTGTGGCCAAGAACGGCCTTCCCAAAATTATGGGAATTTCTTCATCCACCTTACAATCCAGAATCACAAAATCTGCAGGGAACACAAATTTCCCAACCTATATCAACACGTCATCCAAAATACCAGAGGGTCTTTTCACAGTTCTGTCAGCCAGCTGCAACAACATAGACGTGGGTCTAGCTCTTCCAATCCCCAACCTCTTATAGATCGCCAGGGGCATAAGATTTATGCTAGCCCCCAAATCACAAAGTGCCTTGGCAAAGGCAAAGTTACCAATGGTGCAGGGAATTGTGAAACTCCCTGGATCAGACAACTTCTCAGCAACTAGTCCTGTCACCACCACACTGCAGGTCTAAGTTAAAGTCACTGTGGCCAAATCTTAGAAGTCGAATTTCCGGGACATGAAGTCCTTCATCATTTTTGCATAACCAGGCATCTCCTTCAAAGCATCAATCAATGGAATATTTACCTGGATTTGTTGCAGCATCTCCAAGAATTTCTTTTATTGTTCCTCTTTCTGGTATTTGGCCAGCCACTGTGGGAATGGTGCTGGAGGTCTCTTCTTCCCAATGATTTGGGTTTTCTCTTTGTCAGACACCAACCTCAACTACCGGTTCCTGGGCTGTCTCAGCTTATTTCTCAGCCTCAATCTGTGTGTTGGTTTCTTCCTGGGCAGGCTGTACTGTCACCTCTGTCAGTTTCGTTGAATCATCTAGCTCAATGGGCCCTGGTACAAGTGTCTCAGCCTGTCTTATTTCTTGAGCCCTCTCTTGCTCCAAGTCCAAGTCTCTGCCATTGCGTAGACTTACTACCATCAGCTGCTTCGGGCCTTGATCGTTTGGATTTACCTGAGTGTCTGCAGGCAATGTCCCATGAGGACGATTATTCAAAGACATCGAAATCTGGCCCATTTTCACTTTAATATTCTTTATAGCTGACTCATGTGCATCTACTCTTTCACTCATTTTCGCATTTGACCCAATAATCCGCTGCATCTTTGCCTCGAGTCTAGCAAATCCATCTTCCTGTCTCCCACCATGTTGCTGCTGTGGAGGATGATAACCCTGCTGCTGATTTTGATTGTTATATCTTTGTGGCCTTCGGTAGGGCGCCATATTATTGTAAGGTCGCATGGCTCCCATATTTCCATTGTTGTGTTGTGGCTGGACTGGCCTGTATGGCTGATTCTGCTGGCCCCAATTCTGACCACCCTGTCTCTGGCCCCCATAATTAGACACATAATTCATGTCCTCAGGGTAATGATGATGATCACTTTCAGTATTCCATTGGCTACCAATTGGCTAACTAATGCAAGATGTGCATAAGCCCCCATTGGTTGTATCTACAATGTGCACCTGCTGCTTCTGCCCTGACTTTTCCACCTTTTTGGTGAGTATACTCATTTGTGTCATTAAGGTGGCCATATTTTCAGCAAGAGTGTTGGATGGATCTAAGGGCACTGAGTGAACTACTGGAGTGATAGGTGCATTCCTTGTTGTCCACCTCGAATCTGTTCCATCTTGTCAAACAGGGCCTGGCTTTCTCTCCATGTTTTGCTCAAGAATGCTCCACCAGCTGAAACATCAACATTAGCCTTCACGCTATCTGTCAGACCCATGTAAAACCGCTGCCCCAACATCTGCTCTGGAATGCCGTGGTACGGACATATGACCAACATCCCTTTGAATCGTTCCCATGTTTCTTGCAGTATTTCCATTGATTTCTGTTTAAAGCTCAAAATTTCATCAATTTGCTGAGCAGTCTTGTTGGGTGGATGAAACATATTCACAAATTGCTTGACTAACTCCTCCCAAGTCGTGATGTAGTTAATGGGGAGTGAATTTAGCCAAGTCTGGGCAACTCCTGTCACTGAGAATGGAAACAACAACAACTTTATTGCTTCCTGAGTTACGTTGGGTTGCCTTTGAGTTTTGCAGATTGACAGGAAATTCTTCAAGTGCTGTTGATGATCTTCAATGTATGACCCCGAAAATAGTCTCTTGTTTGGCAACAAATGCAGCATGTTGTTTGTGATTTGAAAAGATTCGGCCTGTATCTGCGGGACTAATATCACTGTGGCCAAATTCTCAGCTGTGGGTTGCGCCCAGTTATATAGAGGAGCCTCTGGCACAAGAGTTGCCACTACTTGCGCAGTCGGATCTACCTCGCGATCCCTCATGTCTCGTTCAAGTTGTTCAGTTGATTGTTGTTGTTTGTTTTTACGGTTGGCCCGATTCAAGGCCTTGAAAACTTTTTCGAGATCTGATAATGCTTCAAATACTTTACCATTTCTCGATGAGTTTCTAGGCATGCACATGTACAATCAAGTTAACAAACGTTAAAATTTCATTATCTGGATTGAAAATAAAGAAAACTGACTACACTAAGAATTTTTGTATTTCATTCAATTGTAATTGATAACACCATTAATTCCCCGGCAACGGCGCCAAAATTTGATCACGCCCAACCATGCCTTATAAAAAGGACAAGCTGTCGTTGTAAATATAACCTGAGTATTTAGCCCAGAGTCAAATCCCACAGGGAATTAACCTACCAATTACTTTTGTTAGACTCACTAAATTCTTTGTAATCAACTTCCCAGATATTTGGACTAATAATTGGTGATATTTTTACTAACTAGAACTGAGTAAATTTAAGTAAACTAACAGCTAACTATGACTGAGTTGTTAACAAATAAGAGAAGGATCTAAGGTTGTGATTTCCCCTATTGATGGAATCCCTTCCTGTTATGATTCGCATAGATTTGCCTAATCGTCTCTATCGATCATGACCACTATTACTACCGTAAATCTCTCCCGAGTAATTATGACAATTTACTAGACGCACTCTCCCGAGTTACGCTAGCTGGCTTTTATTACAGCTCACTTTAGATCGCACCCAAGGTTTCGTTATCCATAATCCCAACTTTAAACCCTCAGTTATTGATTCCTCATATACTTTGAGAGTGGTGTTGTTCAACAATTACCTAAATATGCACTCTCTCCCGAGTAATACATACTAAATAGGCACAGCTAATTGAGGATCCTATCAATTAACTACAACAAGAACGTAGTTGAACAAATAGAGATTAAACTGGGCAACTATATTAACATTGTCGCGCCCCCTTTTTCTCGCGAAATCGGGTTTATGACATTTGGGAGGACAACTCGTTCACTTTTGGGGAATTGGGTTTGAATTTATGAGTCGCCACCTAATGATTAAAGTGCATTAGGACACTAAGAAGAGTTTGATTTAAGTAACCGGAGATTGGGTAAGGGCTTGAAATTATCCAGAGGGGAAGGTGTTAGGCATCCCTCAAGATCCACTAGTGTGGTTCCCGGCCAGACCATTGTTGTGACTTAAGTGCAAATAACACATAGGCAAATAAAAACTTCAATTAAGAGGGGATTTTCACATAATGGTTACAAATAAGCAAAGTTAGAAAGAACGAAAGGGAGAATGATTTTTTCTTAAAGAAATGGTTTGAAATTGGAGAAGAAGCAAAGAAACAAAGAAACAAGGGAGGGGCGTCCTAGGTTTATAAATAATATGGATCACCCCACACAACATCTGGTAATCACTCCTCAGTGAGGAGCTACACGTGATGTTATCGCGTGGTCATCATATCCATATCTACCCTTTCCCACCCTGTTAGGGTATTAGAGCGCGGAATGGTCTCGTTTACTTATTGCATGCTATTACACGCCCCAATCCTATCAGTCCTGGAGGCATTTAGGACTACTAATCCTAACGGGAAGGGATATTAGGTTTGTTTATAGTTTCAAAGGCAAAACTCTAAGACGACATACAAAAAACACGTATAGCAAGTGTGGGAAGCATATAACAAGTAAAAGGATCAGATATACCTCCTTTGACAGAGAAGCACGTAATTTAGCATGTCTTGCACATACTATTTAGGGTCTGATTAAAACTTAAAGGTTGAGGTATACTGATTTGTTACATAGTTCAGATAAGAAGCCCGAATCAGGCCTGCCTGCTGGTTGTAGCTAATAAAATCTGATTCAGTTTATAAAGTTTACCCTATGGTTTGCCTAAGTGTTGGACGAGGGTCCTATAGGCATGATATCTACTGATTTCAGAAACAATGAAGTAAACTGAATACATACTGATTTGATAAAATTGTCAGTTATTTAAAGAAAGGCAAGTTTTAGCGAGAGATCATAAGTTCTGCAACTGATGGTCGTCATTATTACTGGTTTTTATGACTTATATGCGAGTGAAGTGATTCATACTTGATTAATAACTCCTATAGACATGCTTCCTATGCGTGTTGATATTAAACCCCTTCTAACAGACATGGTAAAATGCAGAAAACCTATAAAGCATGATATCTAGGTGCTGAACTTTTGTTTAAAGCCTATGAACATGATATCTACTTGCAGTTGATTGATTAAGACCTATAAACATGATTGCTTGATGAAGAATGTGTATGCAAGATTCAGAAAGACCTATAGGCATATTTTCTATGTGCATGCAGAAATTCAGAAATGCACCTATAGGCAAGTTATCTATATGAGGGTGCAGAAATTCAGAAACTCCTATAGACAGGATATCTACATGAGAGTGCAGAAATTCAGAAATAACCTATAGGCAAGTTATCTATATGAGAGCACAGAAATTCAAAAACTCCTATAGGCAGGATATCTACCTTTGCATACATAGTTATCCTTCCCTTTTTCACTAGCCATCCCCGAGAGTTTTATTACAAAGTTATTACAGCCCAGAAAAAGAAGTAAAGTAAAGAAAATACATCAGAAATAAAAAAGTACAACCAAGGAGAGCCTGATTCAGACTTCCTGTCTGAAGTATGAAGTAAACCAACTCCAAGAGATCATATTTCAAAGCCTTTCTCCCATTTGGGGTGTGTCAAAGTTCCCTAAGAGTCTCATATGAACTCCGGGCAGTGCTTACACCCAAATGTATCACCAGATTAAGACATAGTGCAGTGTGGAAGGGCCAGCCCTCAGGTGTCCATGTTCAGAGGGAACTCAAGGTCCCAAGGCAAGGCTCACAAGAGGGGGGCAGAATTTAAGGCCTAAGAGAGAGTGCAAGTGCAGAAGCAGAATTCTGAAGGGGAAAGGGAAAAGGGAAACAGCTTAAATCAGTACACATAAGGGTATATGGGAACGGGGAGTTGCAAGAGGCAAAAGGGCAGGCTGATGGGCATACCCAGCAATGGGAGATGCTGGCACACCCTTAGGCCTGTTAGAACATATTGTTTAGAGGTTAAGACCCCTATGGATCAAACTTAATTCATGGACGACAACTTACATTGCCATGCTTTAAGTCATAACTCAAAACACATAGGGGTGATAGGGGAATGGGGGTTAATAACAAACAAACAGAAGGAAATCAGCATGCAATTTTAAGAGCTGAGATATACAGAAATAGCAAGCAAACATGGACACACAAACAGTAAATACACATTGTTGTAGTGCTAAAAATTAAATCCGGACATACCAGTTTCAGAGAAACAAACAAAGAAAAAGCAGTAGGTCTTGTGAACGGGCCACAGTGCAGACAAGAAGATTATATTATTGTGTGTGAGTATGAGTTCAGAAGGATTCTGAATTCTGTCTGAGTTTGTGAAAGAGTCGTGCATTTTGTTGATACCCAATTTTCCCGGTATATTTTCTATATCCAAAATACTTTCAAAATAGTATATATATGCATATATAAGCATGTCCAAGTATTTTATTATTTTTCCAATTTTTAAAAGATTTTTAAACCAATTTATTGTCCTATTTTAACAGTACAAAACCAATGGTTATTCCCAAGAATATCATTTTTGGTGATTCACTTATTTTATCCTCATATTTGTACCAAAATATAGCTAAGGTAATTTTTGCGCATTTTTACAAATTTATTTAGTAATTTTAAAGCAAAATTGCATACAATTACAATTTTAGCCTATTTTGAGATTTAACAGCATTTTATAATTATGAAATTGGTTCCAATATTTTTATTTTAAGATTTATATATTATTAATTAATTTAGTACCTTTAATTTGTTTCCAGAAATTATCTTACTATTTTTTATAAAATAAAAAGGGAAAACTGGCTATTTAAATACTAGCCATGTTTCATTTCAATTATAGCCCAAATCAACCCCCAATTAAAACCCAATTTCCATCTTAAACGGGCTAACCCAATTTCTTTTTAACCCGCCCCAAACCCAACTAAAACCTACCCGATCCAGATCCCCTCTTATCCTGGCCGTTGATCTCTGAGATCAACGGCCCCTATTCATTCTTGCCTTTTTTAATCCAAACGACTACCCTAATCCCCTCATTCCTCATCTATCAGCCGCCTCTAAACACCCCACTCTCTCAAAATCTCTTGAATGTTCTCAAAACCCTAAGCGTCCTACTGTCTCCAACCTCGAAACCACCGGAATCCATGGCTTCTCAGGCCATGGGAGGCTTAAACTCACCTCCATTTGCTCTTATATGCTTGGTACTCGAAGGTTCGAGGTCTGACCTGGAATGTGTGCGCTCAGACCTTCGCCGACTCGAGGTTTCCGGCCATCTCCGGCCTTGCTCCGGCATGCTATAGATGTTTGAGTTGGATTCCGACCTTCTCCGACTCCGATCGGTGACCTTTTCAAAGCCTTTCTCATTTTAGGGTTCTTCTGAAAACCGAACCCTTCGATGTTTTCTTCTCCGTTCTTCTTAAATCCATTGTGTATTTGTGCTTTACTTGAAGTTTTTAAATGATTCTCTCGACTTTCCTTTCAAAATCACTTTCAAAAACCTTTCTTTTCTGATCTAGGGTTTTCTGAAAAAACGTTTAAATGTTTTATGATTTTTCTTGTATCATTTATGGTGTCGTATGCTTTTCTACTGTGTTCTTATATTTTGCTTCTACCACGTGTGTTCCTCTACTACTTTCTATATTCCGTTCTTCCTTCTACTGTGTTTTCTATGCTATGTTCAGCTATTTTCTTCCACTTGGTTCTGATATGCTTCTCTACTGTATTTTTTACCATGTTTTGATATGTTTATCTTATTGTGTTTTCCTATATGCTTTCTGCTATACTTTTCTGGTGTTTTTGTTCCTTTCTACTGTATTTTCCTGCTAAGTTTTAAGTTTCTTTGTTCGGCTTCTACTAAGCCCTGTTTAAGTTTCTTCTAAGCATGCTTTTTCTACTGTTCTTATCAGTATTTACCATTATATTCTTTGAATCCTTCTATTGTGATTGCATGTTACTTTGCTATCATGTTTCTCATGAGTTCTGAAGCTTCCAAACATGATTTCGATTCAGTTTCCTGCCCTCTCATCCTTGATTTAGGGTTTGCTCAAAAAACCCCCTAATTCTTTCAGACTAACTTTGGGTCTCTAAACCAAGTTTGAACATCTCTGTTTTCATACAATTCTAAATTTTTGCTGAACTCTCCTATACTGGAATTTCTACTGATTTTATGACAAGTTTCTTTCATGTTTAACGTGTCTGTATGATTTATATGTGATGAATCCTTCTTCAAAAAGGTTTTCAAAGTAGTGATTGACTCAGAATTCCTTTTTAATAGGTCTAATTAATTGTTTGTTGATTTTCCTTAAGTTAAAACCTTTTCCATCTTTCTGACTTGGTTCATTCATACCAAATTTCGGACCTTGTGATTTCTTGGCTGTTAATTGATTTTATTTCCTTAAATTGTGCAACCGTGTATTTCAGAGACCTTGTCCTTAAATAACCTTTATGTATTTACCCTCAATTGCATGCTTTACACAAATGTTTGATTAATTTCTTTCCTTAATTGTTTTATACCCGTCTGAATTTGAATCCCTTAATTAAAGGGAGTCTTATATGATTAATTTACAATCAGCCTTTAATTATTTTCTTACCTTATTTCCTCATGACATTCACACTATAAATACACGACCCCTCTTTTCACAAAACACACACGATTAGCACATTTTAGACCTCACAATTTCACAATCTCTCTTGAACTCACACTCATAGTATTCTGTCTTCCTGTTGCACTTTGGCTTTTACAAGACTACTGCTCTTCTTACTTGTTTCCTTGAAATTGGTATGTCCTAATTTTAGTTTTCAGCATCACCCCAATGTGTTTACGTATAGTCTTTATATCCATGTCTACTTTACTATCTATGTAGAGTTCAATATTTAATTTAGCATGCCTATGTTCTATTGCCTGTTTCTACTGTGAATCTTTGCTCCCTATCCCATTACCCCTATGTGTTTGTGAGTAGTGACTTAGGGCATGGCAACATCAGTTGTTGTCCATGAACTGGGTTCTGAATAAATGAGGTCTTAACCTCTAAAACAGGCTGGAGGGTATGCCAGCACATCCCATTGCTAGGTATGCCCATCAGCCTGCTCTTCTTGTGTTCTTGCAAATTCCCCACTTCCCTATGCCCCTATGTGCACTGATTTTAAGTTATTCCCTTTTCCTCTCCCCTTTCAGATTTCCCTTTCTGCACTTACACTCTCTCCTAGTTTTTAAGTTCTGCCCCTCTCTTGTGAGCCTTGCTTTGGGACGTTGAGTTCCCTCTGAACTTGGACACCTGAGGCTGGCCCTTCCACACTGCACTATGTCTTAATCCTGTAATGTATTTGGGTGTAAGCACTGCCCGGAGTCCACATGAGGCTCTTAGGGAACTCTGACACACCCCAAATGAGAGAAAGGCTTTTGAAATCGGATCTTTGGAGTTGGTTCATCTCATGTTTCAGACAAGGAGCCTGAATTAGGCTCCCCTTGGTTGTACTTTTAATTTCTGATGTAATTTTGCTTTTCTTATTCCATTCTGGGCTGTAATAACTTTCTAATAAACTTTTGGGGATGTTTAGTGAAAAAGGAGGGGATACTATGCATGAAAAGGGTAGATAACTTGCCTATAGGAATCTCTAATTTCAGTATTTTTCATATAGATAACTTGCCTATAAGATTTCTACACTTTCATATAGTTACCATGCCTATAAGATTTCTGCACTTTCATATAGTTACCATGCCTATAAGACTTGTGCATTTTCATGTAGTTATCATGCCTATAAGATTTCTGCATCTCATTTAGCTATCATGTCTATAAGAAACTCTGCATTCTCATTTAGATACCATGACTATAGGGATTCTGCACTTTCATATAGATATTATGTCTATAGCTTCTGCACACGCACGTAGAAAATATGCCTATAGGTCTTTTCTGATTCTTGCATACCCGTTTTTCACTAGGCAAACGTGTTTATAGGCCTTAAGTAAAACAATGCAACACCTAGATATCATGTTATAGGATTTATGCACTCTTCTATGTCTATAACAATGTTCTAAGTTGGCAAACACGTAGAAAGCATGCCTATAGGGGCTCTAACTCAAATCTGAATAGCCTCACTCGCTTGTGAGTCTAAAATTAGCAGTAATAATGCGTTACCAACAACAGAACTCGTGTTTTCTAAAATTCGTTTTTAACTGGCAACTTCCCTTTAAATCAGCATGTAATCAGTTCATTTTCTTATTTCTGAAATCTGTAGACATCATGCCTATAGGTTTTCGTCTATCACTTAGGCAAGTCTTAGGGTAAAAGTTATAAACTACAACAGTCTTTATTAATTACCACCATCGGGCAAGTCTAACTCGGACTTCTTATCTGAAAATATGTGATAAATCAGCCTGCTTTAACTTTTAAGTTTAATCAGACCCTAATCAGTACGTGCAAGACATGCTAAACTATATGCTTTCTCTGATCTAAGGAGGTCTGTTTGAGCCTTATGTGTTTGAATGCCTTTCCCATATTTGCTCTATGTGTTTTGATTGTCTCCTTAGTATTTTAACCTTTTGAAACCACAAATAAGCCAATGTCCCCTCCCTTTAGGATTAGTAATCCCAAATACCTCCGGGGATTGATAGGATTGGGGCGGGTAATAGCATGCAATAAGTGAAACGAGACCATTCCGCATTTAATACCTTAACGGGGTGGGAAAGGGTAGATATGGATATGATGACCACGCGATAACACCATGTGTATAAGTGGTTACCGGGTGTTGTGTGGGGTGATGCATATTATTTATAAACCTAGGACCCCCCCCCCCCTCTCTTTTACTTGTTTATTTCATTGTTTATTTTCAAATTTCTCAAACTATTTTTTTTCCTCTCAAAATACAGCTTTTCTTTCGTTTGTTTTCACTCCATCTATTTGCAACCTTTATCTGAAAATCCCTTCTTATTTGAAGCCTTATTTGTCTATATGTTTTTTGTACCCTAAAGTCACAACAATAGCTTGGCCGGGAACCACACTAGTGGATTCTGAGGGGTGCCTAACACCTTCCCCTTGGAATAATTTCAAGCCCTTACCCAATCTCTGGTTATCCAAACAAAACCCTTCTTAGTGTCCTAATGCACTTTAGTCATTAGGTGGCGACTCTTCACTTCTCTTAAACCCAATTCCCAAAAGGGAACGAGTTGTCCTCCCAAATGTCATAAACCCAATTTTCGTAGAGGAAAAAGGGGGCGCGACAGCATGGCGACTCTGCTGGGGATATTCTTTTAGGCTTTTACCATTTCAAACTATTACTATGACTTTACATTTCTTATGTGCCCTTATTTGTTTAATCTGTTTAAGTATTTAATTCCTTCTCCTACTGCAAAAACTGACTCGTTTCTTTGTTTCTTTCCTTTATTTCTTTACTGCTTCCCTTTGCTACTTTCCTTTACTACTGTTTTAAATTATGAGGAATTATTGTAATTATCGCTTTCGTAACGTGCAAATACATGACAACTTGTTTTAATTATTGCATGAGCATGCATTCAACATCATATTCCACTCGTGCCAAACAAAATACCATAGCAACGCTTATAATGACTGGTTACGCTCTTCCGATGTTATCACCCCCTAAATCCGGCAAAGGCATATTTGCGGTAAAACCAGTCGATCAACGGTGTAGTCGACGGTTCCGCGCCTTTCCCTCTTGAGTTGTCCGCTCAAGGGTACCAGTCTAATACCCCATAGAAACCTTACTCTGTTTAATTGTTCATGCATCATGGTCAAACCTAGCCGAGTCAGTTATGTTGTCCGCATAATGACTCTTTAAGGTAGCCTTGTCCAAAGTCCACTGGGTTTTCCCAAAACCCAAACGGGCACTACCACGTTTTGTGCATTTATTTGGAGAACTAAAATGCTTTTATGCTAATTGTTGATATTAAATAGTCGAGTCTGGTGGGGGTAAGGGCCTAACCTTTTTGTCTTGCAAAAATATGAGAAACGAAGTCCCCAGGTTCGGCATGGTCACCCACATCCACCCCAAACTGCTAAGTTGGTGGAAGGATCTTCATTCCAGCGATAGGACTCTTGTCCGGAAATACCTGGGAAACCTACCTTCTCTCTTGGAAATTCAACCCAATAACAAAATCATAGAAGCTGCCACCCTATTCTGGGATTGTGATAGGTCTGTGTTCCGCTTCGGAGACATTGAGATGACACCCCTGCTCGAGGAAATAGGAGGACTGGCTGGTATACCGTGGGAAACTCCGGGTTTATTGATGCCGGAAAATCGCAAGGGTAGAGGTTTTCTCAAGATGATGGGTCTAAAGAAAAATCCAGACTTGACATGTTTGAAGGAGTCCTTTGATTGCTTGTACGAGAGGTACGGTCACAGCAAATCTTACCGTACTTATCCTAACGAGTTCGCCCTTACATCATTGGGGCATATTCATCGAAGGGTCTTTGTCTTCATGTTCTGTTTCTTGGGGATGATAGTGTTTCCAATGAAGAAAGCAAGAACCCATACCAGTCTAGCTATGGTCACCAAAACTCTAATTGAAGGAATTGACGGACAACCATTCAGTATTGTGCCGATGATCATTGCAGAAATGTACCGAGCCCTAGTAAGGTGTCAACAAGGGGCCAAACATTCGAGGGTTGTAATCTGCTACTTCAACTTTGGCTCATGGAAGATCTCCAAAGGGGTGAGTACCGACAGGAAATCCATCGAAGGGACTGGGATGATCATATCGCCTTTCATCACCCAAAGCGAATGAATTACATGCCCAACATGTTCGCCCAACCGGAGAATGCTAGAGAATGGGTCGAACTCTTTGATAATTTGACTGAAGACCGGGTACAATGGATGTTCGAGTGGTTCCCTACTAAAGAATTCATCGTTCGATCCAGGGATGCGCCATTTCTGATACTGATCGGTTTGAGGGGGACCTACCCTTACGTCCCTCTCCGAGTTATGAGACAGGCTAGCAGGAAGCAGGTTATACCAAGGGTCGACAAGATGAGTCACTTCCGAGCTGACTTCCAGAATGACGATAGTCCGCACAGGTGCCAGGCTCAGCATATGTGGCATTGCAAAATTGTCTTGGGAAAGGACACCATTAAACCAGACAGATACCATGCTAGTTGTACCCCACACTATTCGGGCTGGCTGGAGGACAATCACAACGGTTTGGGTCAACCCAGGTTTGTTCGAGGTCACAGGATCATTGATGAAAAGGCTGAGGCACAGGTCAAGTACAACCAATTGCGCAAGAGGATTCGGGAATGTGAAAATGAGCACCGTGAAATACAAGAAGCCAATCAAAAGCTAATTGAAGAATGGAAGGATATGGCTGTCAACGCCAATAAATGACTAGTATGTTTGGAGCGGGGTATAGTGGAATTGGAAAAGAAGTTTCTGAAGAGGGTCGAAACTGCCGAATCGCTGAAGGAAATGAAGGTGGACATCTGGCCAGAGCTTACTTGCTACTAGGACTGCGCCAGCTGGGAGAGCTGTTCGATGGAGCCAACAATGCCGAGTCTGGGGAAGGTCCTTCCGGGACCAAATAGATACGAATTTCATTTTTTTTCGCTTTATAAGATGTAATAAGGCCAATAGCCATTAGTGATTTTTATTTTCTTGTCATTTAGTGTCGTTTTGGGATTCGTCTACTTTTTATCAATAAAATGAGGCATTTAGCATTCCAAGTTCTCCAAATTAACTTGTCGCTAGGCCTACCTCGGGCACAACGAGGTCCCCAAAATTAGGACGCACTTTATGTTCCAAGCACTACGTGTTTAAATATTGCGACATTTTTCTTATGATCCTTACTGACTTGTTACCTTTTGTTTTTACTTTTTGTTTATTTCCCTCCCCAAAGGTTAGTTCGTAAACTCTGGCAACATCATCATATTTTACGAGATCCAGGGGCCCTCCACCTACTCCTCCTCCTAGTCCTGTCAGACACAAAAACAAAGGAAAATGGAAGATTCGAAAACCTCAGCTGAACGGGTAGAGGTCACTCACGGTACTCTGGGCCCTAAGGAAAATGCATCCCAACTAGAACAAAAGCTGTTGAAGTTTCAGGAAGAACTTGATCAAGTCCGGAATTTGGCGAATCTATCGTTTTCCCTCACCACTCCAGAGGTTACTTTCCCAAATACTCAGAATCCTATACCTCCACAAAACATCCCAAAGCAACAAAACCATCCTG
>NW_017670702.1:310637-346748 GCF_001879085.1 Nicotiana attenuata | reverse complement strand
AGATGGCTAACATGGTGGGTCAGGTATTGGAAAGTCACAAGATCACTTTTCACGAAGATGAGCTGCCACCAGAAGGGTTGAGTCACAACAAGGCATTGCACATCACTGTGCAGTGCGAAGATTACTTTATCACCAGGATCCTGGTCGATGGGGGATCCAGTCTCAACATTTGTCCGTTGGTAACACTTAGGACGTTGGGAAAAGGGCTGCATGAAATCAAGGACGGGGCCATCAACGTCAAAGCTTTCGACGGATCCCAAAGGTCTACTATTGGGGAAATTAGCTTGTGTTTGCAAATGGGGCCTACTTGGTTTGATGTTGATTTTCAAGTGATAGACGTGCCGGCATCTTACAATTTGTTGTTGGGATGACCATGGATTCATGCTGCAGGGGCCGTAGCGTCAACACTACATCAGGCAGTGAAGTTTGAGTGGAACCACCAAGAGGTGATCATTCACGGCGACGGTAGCAATCCCATATACAGTCGCCAGACCATCCCAGTGATCGGAGGAAGAAGAAGGATAGGTGGAGAAACTTATCACCACATCGAGCGAGTCAACGTCGTCGATAAGGATAGGTGGTGGGATAATAAATTTGAAAGCATATTGAACTGGAGCGGGTATGAGCCTGGCAAGGGACTTGGCAAGAATCTCCAAGGAATCGCTAAGCCCATCAAGCTCAAGAAACACGGCACTACCTTTGGATTGGGGTATGAGTATACCTGGAAAGAATTCAACGAATGGTCGCACACCTTGATAACTGGACTATCAGAACCACCAGAGCCCGGCGAGCCTCGGGGTAGCGAGGCTGAACAAGCACCATGCACTATTTATTTTACTAGTTTACTTTCTTTTTGCATTTTATTTTTTGCAAAAAGGGCTCCAATGTTCAAAACACTTATGGAATTTATCAAAGCATTTTGATTTTCCCTATAAATCAACACACTTATTATTTTTTCTCTCATTACTTTACTTATACAGCATTACTATTACTTGTCTTGATGAACCAATGACTGTGACATGCAATGAGACAACGCAACAAACAGACATGGATTCAGAGGAAGATGATATACCGGAAGAGATCGTTAAAGAAGTTGAGAATTTTGAGAACAGACCTAAGTCCAACCTGGACGAGACTGAGATTGTTAACCTGGGAGATGCAAAAAATGTCAAAGAAACACGAATCAGCATCCACTTATCTCCATCAAAAAAGGAAGAATACACAGAGTTTCTAAGATAATATGAGGACATATTCGCCTGGTCGTATGATGACATGACTGGTCTAAGTACATCTATCGTGGCCCATAAACTGCCAACTGATCCAAAATGTCCACCGGTGAAGCAGAAGCTCAAAAAATTCAAGCCAGATATGAGTTTGAAAATCAAGGAGGAAGTCACCAAGCAGGTCAAAGCCAAAGTTTTCAGCGTAGTAGAATATCCAACATGGTTAGCCAACATTGTGCCAGTACCGAAGAAGAATGGGAAGGTTAGAGTCTGTGTCGACTATCAGGACCTCAACCGGGCCAGTCCGAAAGACGACTTCCCCTTGCCAAATATACACATCCTGATTGACAATTGCGCCAAGCACGAGTTGCAATCATTTGTAGATTGTTTTGCTGTGTATCATCAGATCTGGATAGATGAAGAAGATGCCAAGAAAATGGCTTTCATTATGCCATGGGGAATGTACTCCTACAAGATGATGCTATTCGGGTTAAAGAATGCAGGGGCCACCTACATGAGGGCCTTGACCACCATTTTCCATGATATGATACACAAGGAGATCGAAGTATATGTAGATGACATCATCATCAAGTCCAAGAAAGCCGCTGATCACATGAAAGATTTGATGAAGCTCTTCAATAGATTGAGAAGGTACAACTTGAAGCCGAATCCCGCGAAATATTCATTTGGGGTTCCTGCCAGAAAATTACTTGGGTTCATTGTGAGTCGCCGAGGGATAGAGCTGGATCCATCAAAAGTCAAAGCTATTCAAGAATTGTCACCGCCAAAGAACAAGAAAGAAGTAATGAGTTTCTTGGGAAGACTTAACTACATCAGCCGGTTCATAGCACAATCTACAGTTATCTGTGAGCCAATCTTCAAGATGTTGAAAAAGGACGTCGCTACCAGATGGACTGATGATTGCCAAAAGGCCTTTGACAGAATCAAGGAGTACTTGTCAACACCGCCAGTTTTGGTCCCGCCCGAGCCAGGTAGACCCCTATTACTCTACCTTGCGATATTGGATGGTGCGTTCGGTTGTGTCTTGGGGCAGCATGATGAAACGCGGAGAAAGGAGCAGGCCATCTGTTATCTCAGCAAGAAGTTCACCCCGTACAAAACCCGATAATCTCTGTTAGAGTGCACCTGTTGTGCTTTGACTTGGGTAGCTCAGAAGCTGAGGCACTATTTCTGTGCCTATACTACGTATCTCACATCAAGGATGGATCCATTGAAGTACATCTTTCAGAAGCCCATGCCCACTGGCAAGCTATCCAAGTGGCAAATCCTGCTGAGTGAGTTCGACATTGTCTACGTAACTCTAAAAGCAATCAAAGGACAGGTTCTAGCGGATCGTCTCGCTGAAAATCCTGTGGATGGAGAATACAAGCACCTAAAGACGTATTTTCCGGATGAGGAGGTATCATTCATAGGAGAAAACATTGCAGAGTCCTATGATGGTTGGAGGATGTTTTTCGATGGAGCAGCAAATTTCAAAGGACTTGGCACAGGAGCGGTCCTAGTATCAGAAACTGGCCAGCATTATCCGGTGTCTGCCAAACTCAAGTTCCCATGCACCAACAATATGGCTGAGTACGAAGCCTGCATCTTAGGGCTCAAGATAGCCATTGACATGAACATCTAAGAGTTGCTAGTAATTGGAGACTCAGATTTGCTTATACATCAGGTCCGAGAAGAATGGGCGACCAAGAACCCTAAGATACTGCCATACCTGCATCATGTACAGGAGTTAAGAAAGAGGTTCACAAAGACAGAGTTCCAGCATGTTCCCAGGGTCCAGAATGAGTTTGCCGACGCACTGGCTACCCTGTCATCCATGATACAGCATCCGGATACAAACTTCATTGATCCTATTCCGGTAAAAATCCACAATCAGCCAGCTTACTGTGCTCATGTCGAAGAAGAAGCAGACGGAAAGCCTTGGTTTCATGATATATTACTGTGCTCATGTCGAAGAAGAAGCAGACGGAAAGCCTTAGTTTCATGATATCAAGGAATATTTAGCAAAAGGAGAATACCCTGAGGTTGCAAACACTACTCAGAAATGCACGCTTCGAAGGTTGTGCAACAATTTCTTTCACAGCGGAGGAATCTTATTTAGGATGACTCCAGACTTGGGATTACTAAGGTGTGTTGATGCGAAGGAAGCATCTAAACTGCTAGAGGAAATTCATGCCGGGACTTGTGGTCCGCATATGAATGGCTTTGTTTTAGCCAAGAAGATACTCCGTGCTGGCTACTTTTGGATGACCATGTAGACTGATTGCATCCAGTACGTCCGAAAATGCCATCACTGTCAGATACATGCAGATATGATAAAGGAACCTCCAAATGAGCTTAATGCCACTAGCTCACTATGGCCCTTCGCTGCTTGGGGAATGGATGTTATTGGTCCAATCGAGCCGGCCGCTTCCAACGGGCACAGATTCATCCTCGTGGCAATTGACTATTTTACCTAATGGGTTGAAGCAGCATCTTACAAAGCAGTGACTAAGAAAGTCGTGGCGGATTTTGTCCGCGACCTCATTGCGATTCGGGATTCCAGAGTCAATCATCACTGATAATGGTTCCAACCTCAACAGTGACTTAATGAAAGCTATGTGTGAGACCTTCAAGATCAGACATAAAAAATTCCACAGTCTACAGGCCCCAAATGAACGGAGCTGTAGAAGCCGCCAATAAGAATATCAAGAACATACTAAGAAAAATGATAGAGAAGCATAAGCAATGGCACGAAAAGCTATCATTCGCTCTATTAGGGTATCGCACCACAGTCCGTACATAAACTGCGGCAACCCCCTACATGCTGGTTTATGGTACAAAAGCCGTCATTCCTGCCGAAGTAGAAATTCCCTCCTTAAGAATCATACAGGAAGCCGAGCTCGACGATGCAGAGTGGGTAAAAAGTCGTTAAGAGCAGTTGGCTCTTATAGATGGAAAGAGAATGAATGCAATTTGCCATGGTCAGCTTTATCAGAAAAGAATGTCCAGAGCTTTCAACAAGAGAGTCAAACCAAGACGGTTCACACCGGGGCAGCTGGTGTTAAAGAAGATTTTTCCACATCAAGATAAAGCCAAAGGGAAATTCTCTCCCAATTAGCAGGGTCAGTACATGGTTCATCGGGTTCTGACAGGAGGAGCCCTTATACTTGCAGAAATGGATGGAGAAGTCTGGCCAAAACCAATCAACTCAGACGCAGTCAAGCGATACTATATGTAACCATTTATGATTTCCTTATGTAATTTGAACTACGTCTGACCTGATTCCCGTTTAAGAGGGGATACGTAGGCAGCCTTATGGGTTCGGTCACAATTCAATAAAAATTTCATTCCCCCCCCCCACCCCGCAATTGGAAACTGGGGCAGAATTTTGAGGAGGACCCTCAAAATTCCGAAGTAACTTCAGCCGATCATCGCAAGCAGCCGTCAGAAGTATCAACTTATTAAACTGGGGCAGAATTTTGAGGGGGACCCTCAAAATTTCAAAGCAAGAGAGGTTGCAATGTCCTGAACCATGTCACAGTCGTCGGTTCATCTAAAAACTATTTCTTGAGTATATACATATGTCATATCTTTAACAAACTCATGCATATTTATCATCGAAATCGCTCAGTTCAGCAACGCTACCCCTATGACACATACCGTGTCATCAGATCAGAGCCGAACATGGCAAGCAAAGTCAGCAGGGACACGAACTAACCTTTCCCCTTTACAAAACGCACAATTTTTCTTTGGATGCAGGTACCCAAGTAACCAAATCATATATTATACGCTCACACTGTTCAGGAACACAACCCTCAGAACCGTCACACCTATTCGCATTCGCCATCCACACACAATATCCCCAGCATTCGCAATATCATAATCAGCTACCAGCTATCAGCTAAGAATTTTTATTACTACTCATCTTTCATCTCTTGCATAAGGCTACCATTCTACCTTCCGAGGTTAAGCTCTGCCTCCTCCTGCATTTTCTGCATTGCATAAGGCTACCATTCTGCCTTCCGAGGATAAGCTCTACCTCCTTCTGCATTTCCTGCACTGCATAAGGTACCATTCTACCTTCCGAGGTTAAGCTCTACCTCCTTCTGCATTTCCTGCACGACTTTCTTGGTTACTGCTTTGTAAGATGCTGCTTCGACCCATTTAGTGAAATAATTAATTGCCACTAGGATAAACCTGTGTCTGTTGGAAGCGGCAGGTTCGATTGGTCCAATAACTTCCATTTCCCAAGCGGCGAACGGCCATGGTGAGCTTGTTGCATTAAGCTCATTGGGAGGTACCTTTATCATGTCTCTATGTACCTGACAGCGGTGGCATTTCCTAACATACTGGATGCAATCCGTCTCCATAGTCATCCAGAAGTAACCAGCTCGGAGTATTTTCTTTGCCAAAACAAAGCCGTTCATATGTGGACCGCAGGTCCCGGCATGAATTTCCTCTAACAACCTGGATGCTTCTTTTGCGTTGATGCACCTTAATAGTCCCAAATCAGGAGTCCTCCTATATAGGATTCCTCTGCTGTGAAAGAAATTGTTGGAAAACCTTCGAGGTGTGCACTTCTGAGTAGCGTTTGCAAGTTCTGGGTATTCTCCTTTTGCAGCGTACTCCTTGATATCATGAAACCAAGGTTTTCCGTCTGCTTCTTCCTCGACATGAGCACGGTAAGCTGGCTGATCATGGATCTTTACTGGAATAGGATCAATGAAGTTTTTGTCCGGATGTTGTATCATGGATGACAGGGTAGCCAACGCATCGGCGAACTCATTCTGGATTCTGGGAACATGTCCGAATTTTGTCTTTGTGAACCTCTTCCTCAACTCCTGTACATGATGCAGATAAGGGAGTATCTTGGAGTTCTTGGTTGCCCATTATTCTCGGACCTGGTGTATGAGCAGATCTGAATCCCCAATTACTAGCAACTCTTGAATGTTCATGTCAATAGCCATCTTGAGCCCTAAGATGCAGGCTTTGTACTCGGCCATATTGTTGGTGCATGGGAATCTGAGTTTGGCAAACACCGAATAATGCTGACCGATTTCTGATACTAGGACTGCTCCTATGCCGACTCCTTTAAAATTTGCTGCTCCATCGAAAAACATTCTCCAACCATCATAGGATTCTTCAATGTCTTCCCCTATGAATGACACCTCTTCGTCAGGAAAATACGTTTTCAGGGGTTCGTATTCTCCATCCACGGGGTTTTCGGCCAGGTGATCTGCTAGTGCCTGTCCCTTGACTGCCTTCTAAGTTGCGTAGACAATGTCAAATTCGCTCAACAGGATTTGCCACTTGGCTAGCTTGCCGGTGGGCATGGGCTTCTGAAAGATGTATTTCAAAGGATCCATCCTTGATATGAGATATGTAGTATAGGCAAGGAAGTAGTGCCTTAGCTTCTGAGCCAACCAAGTTAGAGCACAACAGGTGCATTCTAACAGAGAATACCGAGCCTCGTACGGAGTGAACTTCTTGCTGAGATAATAGATGGCCCGCTCTTTCCTTCCCGTTTCATCATGCTGCCCCAGGACGCACCCGAAGGCACCGTCTAACACTGCGATGTAGAGTAACAGAGGTCTACCTGGTTTAGGCGGGACTAAGACTGGTGGTGTTGACAGGTATTCCTTGATTCATTCGAAAGCTTTCTGGCAGTCATTAGTCCATTCGGTGGCGGCATCCTTCTTCAACATCTTGAAGATTGGCTCACAGATAACTGTAGATAGTGCTATGAACCGGCTGATGTAGTTAAGTCTCCCCAAGAAACTCATTACATCCTTTTTGTTCTTTGGCGGTGGCAATTCTTGAATGGCTTTGATCTTCGATGGATCCAGTTCTATCCCCCGGCGACTCACAATGAACCCAAGCAATTTTCCAGCTGGAACCCCAAATGCACATTTTGCGGGATTCAGTTTCAGGTTGTACCTTCTCAGTATATTGAAGAACTTCCTCAAATCTTCCATGTTATCAGTGGCTTTCTTGGACTTGATGATGACATCATCTACATCAATTTCGATCTCCTTATGTATCATATCGTGAAAAATGGTAGCCATAGCCCTCATGTAGGTGGTACCAGCATTCTTTAACCCGAATGGCATCATCTTGTAGCAGTACATCCCCCACGGCGTAATGAAAGCCGTTTTCTCAGCATCTTCTTCATCCATCCAGATCCGATGATAACTCGTGAAACAATCTACAAATGATTGCAACTCATGCTTGGCGCAATTGTCAATCAGGATGTGTATGTTTGGCAAGGGGAAGTCATCTTTTGGACTGGCCCGGTTGAGGTCCTGGTAGTCGACATAGACTCTAACCTTCCCATCCTTCTTCGGTACTGGCACAATGTTGGCTAACCATGTTGGATATTGTACTACCCTGAGAACCTTGGCTTTGACCTGCTTGGTGACTTCCTCCTTGATTTTCAAACTCATATCTGGCTTGAATTTTCTGAGCTTATGCTTCACCGGTGGACATGTTGGATCAGTCGGCAGTTTGTGTGCCACAATAGATGTACTTAGCCCAGTCATGTCATCATACGACCAGGCGAATATGTCCTCATATTCTCTTAGAAACTGTTGATACCCAATTTTTCCCTATGTATTTTTTACATACAAATGCTTTCAAAATAGCATATATATGTATAAATAAGTACGCCCAAGTGTTTTATTATTTTTTCCAATTTTTAAAGATTTTTTAAATCAATTTATTGTCCATTTTAGCAATACAAAAACCAATAATTATTCCCAAAATTATCATTTTTGGTGAGTATCTTATTTTATTCTCGTATTTATACCAAAATGTAGCTAAAGTAATTTTTATACATCTTTTACAAATTATTTAGTATTTTAAAAGATAAATTGCATGTAATTGCAATTTTAGTGTATTTTAAGAATTAATAGCATTTTATAATCATGAAATTGGTTCCAATATTTTTAAATTAATATTTATATATTATTAACTGATCCAGCACTTTTAATTTGCTTTCAAAATCGTTTTTTACTATTTTTGTAAAATAGAAAGGGAAAACTGGCTATTTAAAATCTGGCCTCATTTTATTCCAATTATAGCCAAAATTGGCTCCCCTAATTGACCCAATTTCGAACCCAATTTCGGACCAGCCCAATCCCATTTAACCCAACCCTTAACCCGTTTTAAATTACCCGACCCAAGCCCTTTTGATCTGGGCCGTTGATCTCTGAGATCAACGGCTCCTATCCACCCTTCCATAATTAAACCTAAACGACTACCCTAATCCCCTCATTCTCTTCTCTCAGCCGCCTCCAAACACTCTCCTCTCTCAAACTCTCTCGAAGGTTCATGAAACCCTAATCGTCTTCTACCATTTTCAACCTCAAACTCACCGGAATCCATGGCCTCTCAAGCCATGGATGGCCTACACTCATCTCCCTCTGCTCTTGAACGTTTGGTGTTTGAAGTTTCGAGGTCTGACCTCGATGGTGTCCGTTCAGATCTTCTCCGATTCAAGGGTCTATGGCCTCTCCGACCTTGCTCCGGCGTATCCAAGCATTATGAGCCTACGCCTGACTTATCCGACTTAGATCGGACCTTTTCCAAGCCTTTCTCGCTTTAGGGTTCCTCTGAAACCCTAGCTATTCGAGGTTTTCTCTGATTGTTTTCTTAAATCTGTTCTATATCTGTGCTTTACTTGAGTTCTTAAACGTTTGCCCCAATTTTTTTTTTCTTTCAAAAATTACTTCTCTTCGATTTAGGGTTTCTGAAAAAGTTCAAAATGTTTCTCCGACTTTTCTTTTCCTTTTCGTTGTGCGTATTTGTCACGCATGTGCTTCTACTGCTTTCTTATGTTTTTCTACTATATATGTTCTTCTGTGCCTTGTCTTTCTACTGTGTTTCTACACCATGCTTGCATGTTCATCCTGCTGTGTTTTTCCTATATGTCTTGTTGATATACTTTTCTGATATTTTTGTTCTCCTACTGCATGTATTTCCTACTGAGTTTTTAAGTTCTTTGTTTGCCTTTTACTGGACCTTGTTTGAGTTCCCTTTAAACATGTTTCCTCTACTGTTTCCTTAAGTGTTATACTACCTCTCTTCTGAACTTGTTTAAGTCCCAGGTTTCTTAAACATGTTCCTTCTACCCTCACTATGCTTCAAATCAGTTTCTTTACTCTGTTTGCTTCGAACTTGCTATTGTATCTGTGTGTTTTCTCATGAGTCTCTGAAAGAGATCTCTGAGCATGATTCAATTACCTGCCTCCTCGTCTCTGTATCTGATTCGAAGTAGAAACCATAGAATTTGGGGGTTTTGACGAGGTTGATCTCGTATTTGGATTAGGGTTCTATTTTGGAACCCTCGACTCTTTTAGACTCATTCTAAGTCTATGAACTAAGTTTGAATCTCTTTGTTTACGACTCTGAACTTTTAAATTCTTCTACTGATTAGCACAATAGTTCTTCGTGCTTAAGTGTGGTTGTATGCTTTTATACGTGTGATAAACTCTTTCTTTCGAAAAGGTTTCCCAACTTATGATTCAGAATCCTTTTTTAGGTTTAATTGATTAGAACTGACTTTCCTTAAGTCAAGATCTTTCCCATCTTCCTGACCTGGTTCATTCACATGAAATCTTCAATTTCTGATTTTACTGGCTGTTGATTGATTGCCTTTCCTTATTTGCACAAACCGTGTGCTATCAGACTTTTTCCTTAAATAAATCTCTGTGTATTTACCCTTCTTGTGCTGCTTTGGAAAAGTGTTTGATCAACCTCTTTCCTTAATTATTTTATCCGTTTGAAATCAGAATCCCTTAACTAAAGGGTAACTTGTGTAATTGATTGACAACTGATTTTTTAAATTATTCTCCTACCTTATTCTGCTTGCCTTCTACACTATAAAAAGGGCACGACTCCTTTCTCACCAACACACCTTGAATTTGACACTTTTTAGACACTTTCAATTACACAACTCTCAATTCAACATTTTTACACACATAATCTCGTAGCTCTCTTCTAAAATCTTCTGACTATTTGCTTACAATTTGGCTTTACAAGACTACTGCTTTCCTTTCTTGTTTCCCTGAAACTAGTATGTTCAAATTTAGTTTTCAGCCTCTTCCCAATGTGTTAATGTTACAGTTTATACAATCCTGTCTACTTTGCTATCTATGCTCAGTGTTAAAGTATGTATGTTGTTCTCTTTGCATCTGCATCTGCTGTGAATCCCTGTACCCCTATTCCCTTCTATGTGTTTGAGTTAAAGTTCAGAACATGGCAACATCCAAATTGTGGCTCATGTCTGGACTTGATCCTTTAAGGGATCCTAACTCCCAAACAATGTGGCTAACAGGTTGGTTGGGGTGTGCCAGCACTTCCGATTGCTGGATATGACCACCAGCCTATCTCTGCTTCCCCCCAGAATCCCCTCTTTGCACTTACACTCTCTCCTAGCTTCTAAGTTCTGCCCCCCTCCTATGAGCCTTGCTTTGGGACCTTGAGTTCCCTCTGAACTTGGAAATTTGAGGGTTGGCCCTTCCACGCTACACTATAACTTAATCTTGCAATGTATTTGGGTATGAGCACTGCCCGAAGTCCATAAGGCTCTTAGGGAACTCTGACACACCCCAAACGATAAAGGCTTTGGATCTTGATATTTGGAGTTGGTTTACTTCATGCTTCAGGCAGGAAACCTGAATTAGGCTCTCCTTGGTTGTAAATTTTTAGTTCTCTCATGTAATTTTACCTTTTCTTATTCATTCTGGGCTGTAATAACTTGTAATAACTATTGGGGCTGTTAGTGAAAAGGGGATGGTCAATCATGCATGCAAAAGGGGTAGATATCATGTTCATAGGGAATTATCATGCTTCTTCCCTCATATCCTGCTTCCAACTTTTATTTCTGTACTTCATATAGATACCATGTCTATAGGTGACGCCTTTCATATAGAAACCATGTTTATAGGATTCTGTATTTCATATAGATACTATGTCTATAGGCTATGCATTTCATATAGAAACCATGTTTATAGGATTCTGCATTATATAGATAGTATGTCTATAGGTTTCTGCACTTCTACATTATGAAGAGAACATGTCTATAAGTCATCTCCAAACACTACATATCATATAGCTAACATGCCTATAGGACTTCCTGAATTTTGCATCATCATCTGTCATTGGGCAAACCTATTTATAGGTTTAAAATAAATAACAGCATTTAGATACCATGCCCATAGGACTTCTGCACTCTTGTTTCGATTGTAAAAAATGTTTTAAAATCAATAGCACCTAGAAATCATGCCTATAGGAGTTATCAACTAAATCTGAAATCGACCATTCGCTTATAAGTCTAAATCAGTAGTAGCAAATGCTTAACATCTGCAGAATTTATGTTTTTAACTAGTCCTCCTCTTTAAAACCAGTATACTTCTCTTCTGAAAGTAATTGATATCATGCCTATAGGTTTTCGTTCAACACTTAAGCAAGCCATAGGGTAACTTATAAATTGAATCAGATTTTATTAACTACAACCAGCAGGCAGGCCTGATTCGGGCTTCTTATCTGAAATATGTAATAGATTAGTCTGCCACAACTCTTAAGTTTAAATCAGACCCTAATCAGTATGTGTAAGACATGCTAAACTATGTGCTTCTCTTTGTTTTAAGGAGGTCTGTTTGAGCCTTTCTATCTGTTACGTGCTTCTCCCCAAATTTGCTATATATGTTTTTTGATTGTCGCCTTAGAATTTTGTCCTTTGAAACTATAAAACCTCACACCCCTTCCCTTTAGGATTAGTAGTCCCAAATACCTCCGGGACTGATAGGATTGGGGCGGGTAATAGCATGCAATAAGTAAAACGAGACCATTCCGCGTTTAATACCTTAATGGGGTGGGAAAGGGTAGATATTGATATGATGACCACGCGATAACACCACGTGTATAAAGAGTTACCGGGTGTTGTGTGGGGTGATCCATATTATTTATAAACCTAGGACCCCCTCCCTTTACATGTTCATTTTATTTCAAAAAACTCAAAAGTGCTTTTTTCTTAAATTCCAGCTTCTTTAACTTCTTTTAATTTCAATTTCTTGCAACCATTACATGAAATCCCCCCTCGTATTTGTAATTCTTGCTTGTCTACTTGTTGTTTGCACTTAAAGTCACAATTATTCTCGAGGGGTGCCTAACACCTTCCCCTCGAGATAATTTCGAGCCCATACCCAATCTCTGGTTTTCTAAATCAAAACTCTCCTTAGTGTTAATCATTAGGTGGCGACTCTTCAATTCAAACCCAATTCCCAAAAGGAAACGAGTTGTCCTCCCAAATGTCGTAAACCCGATTTCACGAGGAAAAATGGGGCATCGACAGAAACTCTGTAATTCTTCCTTTTCTGATGGTGATAAGTGAACGCTGATTCGTGTTTCTTTGACGTTTCTGCATCTCCCAGGTTAACAATCTCAGTCTCATCCAGGTTGGACTTAGGTTTGTTCTCAAAATTCTCAACTTCTTTAATGATCTCTTCCGGTATATCATCTTCCTCTGAATCTATGTCCGTTTGTTGCGTTGTCTCGTTGCATGTCACAATCATTGGTTCATCAAGATAAGTAATAGTAATGCGTTATAAGTAAAGTAATGAGAGAAAATAATAAGAGTAAGATTTATAAGAAAACCGAAATGCTTTGATAAATTCCATAACTGTTTTTGAACATTGGAGCTCTTTCTTGCAAAATAAAAGAGTGAAAGGAAAGTAAACTAGTAAACTAAAATAGTGCATGATACTTGTTCAGCCTTGCTACCCCGAGGCTCGCCGGGCTCTAGTGGTTCTGATAGTCCAGTTATTGAGGCATGTTCCTCTGCTTACAGCCTGTATGGAAGGGCCTTCCTTCCCCTCCTCCTCGAAAACGACACAACAATCCATATTATCGTCTTCTAAGAACAAATTCCTTACTGCTACCAGTGCTTCCTCTTCTTCTGACCCATAGATAACTTCAGTCGGTTGGAAAGTCTGCTCCAAGCGAGGTATTGGCTGCTCCAATGGGTAGTAAGGACCGCGCCATGGTGGCGACCAGTCGTTGAACTCTTTCCAGGTATACTTATACCCCAATCCGAAGGTGGTGCCATGTTTCTTGAGCTTGATGGGCTTAGTGATTCCTTGGAGATTCTTGCCAAGTCCCTTGCCAGGTTCATATCCACTCCAGTTTAGTATGCTTTCAATTTTGTTGTCCCACCATTTATCCTTATCAACGGCATTAACTCGCTCGATGTGGTGGTAAGTTTTCCCGCCTATCCTTCTTCTGCCTCCTATTGCTGGGATAGTATGGCGACTGTATATGGGATTGCTACCGTCACCGTGAATGATCACCTCTTGGTGGTTCCACTCAAACTTCACTACCTGATGTAGTGTTGATGCTACAGCCCAAGCGGCATGAATCCACGGTCGTCCCAACAACAAATTGTAAGATGCCGGCACGTCTATCACTTGAAAGTCAACATCGAACCAAGTAGGCCCCATTTGCAAACACAAGCTAATTTCCCCAATGGTGGACCTTTGAGAACCGTCGAAATCTTTGACGTTGATGGCCCCGTCCTTGATTTCATGCAGCCCTTCTCCCAATGTCCTGAGTATTACCAACGGACAAATGTTGAGACTGGACCCTCCATCGACCAGGATCCTGGTGATAAAATAATCTTCGCACTGCACAGTGATGTGCAATGCCTTGTTGTGACTCAACCCTTCTGGTGGCAGCTCATCTTCGTGAAAAGTGATCTTGTGACTTTCCAATACCTGACCCACCATGTTAGCCATCTCTCCACCAGTGATGTTGCTTGGTACATATGCTTCACTCAGCACTCTTAACAAGGCATTCTTGTGTGCATCGAAACTTTGTAGCAAAGCAAGGATAGAAATCTGTGCCGGTGTTTTGTTCAGTTGATCAATGACTGAGTATTCTTTGGCTTGTATCTTTCTCCAGAGGTCATCGGGCCCAGTTTCAGTGATGGTTTGTTGACTAGAGGTCTACTTACTCGACTCAGCCAAGTGTTCCGGGGTATAAACCCTACCAGTTCTTGTCATACCTTGTGCCGCAACTGTTTCCCCGAACTTGGCTTTTCCTTTCCTTCTTGCCTCGGCTGTGTAGTCCCATGGTATGGCTTTTGTGTGGAATGGTGTTACGGCTGTCATCGCTACAGGAATGGGCACCTTTGCTTTGGAAGGTAATATGGCAACTTCAAATGGTACAGGCGCCTTTGGGGACCCAAACTCGACCTCGATTGGTGTTGGCATCTTCGCAGAGGATGGTGTTTCAAACTCAAGTGGTATGGACATGTTCACCTCGGCATCTCCAGAAGGCTGAATCTGGACTACAATCAGATTAAGGGTGACTGTTGGTTTCTTTGGATCGTCGCCTTCTGTGATCAAACCGATTGATCCCTTGGGATCCCAATCATCCTCTATTTCAATCATGTGAACACCTCCACCCTTGTTGTCTGGTAGAGGGTTATTGCGGACATTCGGAGCAGGCTCCTTTGCCACGATGATCTTGTTGTCAATCAAAGCCTGGGTCTTATCTTTCAGGGAGCGACATTCATCAATGGTATGCCCTTTCATGCCAGAATGGTATGCACAGGTTTTATTTGGGTTGACCCATTGGGAAGGGTTTTCAGGGGTTTATAGCAGGGATAGGGGTGACGTAACCAACAGCTTTGAGCCTTTCGTACAGCTGGTCAATTGGTTCGGCAATGGCGATATACTGTTTGGGAAGTCTGCGGTCGAAATTTTGTCGAGGTCTAGGGAAGTTTTGATGTGGGGGAGGTGATTGATAGCGGGGTGGTTGGGTGTTGTAGGCTTGGTAAACATGTGCGGGCTGGGAATATTTAGGTGAAGCGGGTTGGTATATAGGAGGTGGCGGTGATTGATAAGTAGGCGGTGGAGATTGGTAAGTGGGTGAGGGTGCTTGGTAATTTGGAGTGGGCTGATATGTAAGTGGAGGCATTGGATAGGTTTGGTACTTGACAGGTGATTTGGTTCTCTGTGCAACCATCACGGTGCCTACGTCCTTTTTCTTGGACGCACCACCAGACTGTAGAGCCTTATTGGTAGCTTGTAAGGCTTCAAAGTTCGTAACCATACCACTCTTGATACCTTCATCGATCCTTTCTCCTAGCTTGATGATGTCGTAAAATTTATGATTCTCGATCAACATTAGTCTTTCATAGTATTGCGGATCCTGAGCCCGGACGAAAAACTTGTTCATTTGTTCTTCCTCTAAAGGAGGTCGGACCTTAGCAGCCTCTGATCTCCAACGAGTGGCATACTCGCGGAATGTTTCTGTGGGTTTCTTCTTCAAATTCTGAATGTTAAACACATCCGGTGCATTTTCTGTATTGAACCTGAATCTATCCATGAAGTCGGATGCCATACTTACCCAGTCCGACCACTTCTTCGGGTCTTGGCTAATGTACCAAGACAGAGCATCTCCTTTCAGGCTCCTCATGAAAAGTTTCATGTGGATCTTCTCGTCTCTTCCTACCCCGACCAGCTTGTCGCAGTATGTTCTCAAATGAACCCTGGGATCCCCTGCACCATCAAACATTTCGAACTTGGGAGGTTTGTACCCCTCAGGCAGCGCGACATCGGGCTGTATGCATAGATCTTCATAGTTTATCCCCTCAATTCCCTTACTTCCTTCAACGCCTTGAATCCTGGTGGTCAACCTTTTAAGCTCTTCGGCCAAATTTTTGATGAGCGAGTCCTTATCATTGGACTCGGGTATGCTTGAGATGGGCTGGGTGGAGTGCGGCACAGTCTCCACATAGATGGGGGTGTTGTGTTGGGTGTGGCAGTGGTCATTTGTGGAGTCCTGGAGTTCTGGGATGAGCAGCGGGGTGTTATTTGAGGTATGGCAATGTCATGACCCATTTTCTGAACAAGCCGGGATCGGTACTCGATCACTAAACATGACCGAGCGAACCATCTCTACTTATCAAATCTATTATATCTCCAAACTTTATATGCAACAAAGCAATACTCTAACCAAATACTTTTGTTTAATTTAAGCATTTAAACAAATCAACTCCAAAATATTATTCATAGTAACCAATGAAATGCTACTAAGTTATTATCAAAAACATCTGAATCTTAACCCAACGACTATGTCTATGAAGCCTCTACTGATAAACAGACGCACTGCTCAGGACATGAGATTTCCTGGCCAGTTCTCTAAGTAAGCAAACAAATGACTAAATAAAAATGACTCTAAGGAATACTCCATGAACAAAAGCAGAGCTCACCAATAGCACTGGAAGAGAAGGAAGTCCTAACTCGTAGCCTATTCGCCTGCAAATCCGGTTCCTACGTTGTACCGCAGACCAACGTAGGTTCCCAAAAGAGAACGTCAGTACCATCCATTGTACTTAGTGAGTCTCAACAACAGGGGGCGAAACTTTAATATACATTATGAGCAAAGATTCTAAATGCATGTAAAACATAAAGCTTATAAGAATAATTCTAAATAATTTCATAATAGCAGTTTATGAATATACTAAAAGAAATTATTTTTTTTTTCTTTCTTAAAAAAAATACTTCACTTTATACTTTAGGAGTTCCAACTATCCTGACTTAATTCTGTCTCAGTCACCGTGTGATCGGCACGGGTTCGATCCCAACCTGATCGAATAGGCCCAATCCACGAGGTGCCACTCGCTTCATGGTTCTCAGCGCTCATGTATCATACCTTAGCATGGCTAAGTAATTTCTCAGCAACGAGACCATCGGCTCGTGTGCTCCCTACTTTGGCACAAGTAGTTTCAGGAAGTCAACGCCTTGGTCAGGACCCTCGGCCTGAACGATGACTCCTTCTCAGAATAAAGGATACTCCCAAAAATCTTTTCTTTCTAAAACTTCTTCTTGTGACTTTTCAAGTCTAAATCATTTCTTTATAGAACATCATGTACATGCTCATATTGGTGCCCTTAAATGTAAAGCATGGCATAAGAACGAAATAAACATATAAAAATATTTCTAAAGATTCTTTCTTCTTCATAAATTTTCAACATGAAAATAGCATATAAGAATAACACAAAAATCTGAAAATAAGAATGAAATAAACATATAAAAATATTTCTAAAGATTCTTTCTTCTTCATAAATTTTCAACATGAAAATAGCATATAAGAATAACACAAAAATCTGAAAATTTAAGTACATATATCATAATAGGTCATCTAAACTTTTGCTAGAACAATTCTAAGGTAATGGGTACTCACTTGCTCTAATTAAATAAAGATAAACTCTTTTAAGCGATTCATCAAACACCTTGTATGCGTGCTTTTGTGAGTTAAACCACTTTAATAAAGGGTTATATCAACTTACCTCAATACTTCTCGAGCCAATACGTAGGCCCCAGTCCAATTGACACCAGTCAAACAATCGATTCTACAACAACCAGTGCATTTTAATCAATTTTAAAGTTTCACACCTAAATATGGAATTTACTGTTGATATAGAGGAAAAAGGGAATTAACTATTCAATTCTTACCTATTACCACTGTAGGATAAATGACAATAAAGAAATTTACTTACCTGAGTTCAAGAATTAATGATTGGTAAAGAACCCTAAAATTTTCTCTGCGTGAGTAACTTTGTGACTGCCTTCGTTTCGGAGAAGGCTTTAAGTTCTGTTCTTGCGTTTTAAAACAGAAGGCATTCTGTTTTGTGCAGGGCATTAAGCCCCTTTTGTTTTCCATTTTAAAACCCACTTTATGGGTTAGGTCACGTGTATTTTTTTTTTCTTTGTTTTGTTTGTTTAATTTTTTTTTATATATATACTTAATGATACCCACTTTTAATAATTAACAATATTAAAACTATTATTATTTTTCTAATTATATATATATATATATATATATATATATATTTCACTATAGGCAAGATAGACATAATAAAAACAGTAATAATTATGTTCTATAGTTAGCGTGTCTCGAAACTTTTATAAATTTGAGGAGTGTTACAGGCAAGTATTGCAGTGGTGGTGAGGAATGGGATGGTTTTGTTGCTTTGGGATGTTTCGCGGAGGTACAGGATTCTGAGTTTTTGGGAAAGTAACCTCTGGAGTGGTGAGGGAAAATGACAGATTTGCCAGATTCCGGACTTGATCAAGTTCATCCTGAAACTTCAACAGCTTTTGTTCTAGTTGGGATGCATTTTCCTTGGGGACCAAAGTACCGTGAGTGACCTTTACCCGTTCAGCTGAGTTGTTCGAATCTTCCATTTTTCCTTTGTTTTTGTGTCTGACAGGACTGGGGGAGGAGTAGGTGGAGGGCCCCTGGATCTCGTAAAATATGATGTTGTTGCCAGAGTTCACGAACTAACCTTTGGGGAGGGGAATAAACAAAAAGTAAAACAAAAGGTAACAAGTCAGTGAGGATCATTAGAGAAATGTTGCGATATTTAAACACGTAGTGCTGAAATATAAAGCGCGTCCTATTTATAGAGACCTCGTTGTGCCCGAGGTAGGCCTAGCGACAAGTTAATTTGGAGAACCAAGAATGCTAAATGCCTCATTTCATTGATAAAAGGTAGACGAATCCCAAAACGACACTAAATAACAAGAAAATAAAAATCACTAATGGCCATTGGCTGTATTACATTTTATAAAGCGGAAATGGAAATTCCTATCTATTTGGTCCCAGAGGGACCTTCCCCAAACTCGGCATCATTGGCTCCATCGAACAGCTTCCCTAGCTCGCACAGTCCTAGTAGCAAGTAAGCTCTGGCCAGATGTCCGCCTTCATTTCCTTCAGCAGTCCGGCAGTCTTCGACCCTTTTCAGAAACTTCTTTTCCAACTCTACTATACCTCGCTCCAAATAGACCAATCGTTTGTTGGCGCTGACAGCCATATTCTTCCACTCTTCAATTAGTTTTTGATTGGCTTCTTGTATTTCGCGGTGTTCACTTTAACATTCCCGAATCCTCTTGCGCAGTTGGTTGTACTTGACCTGTGCTTCAGCCTTTTCATCGATGATCCTGTGACCTCGAACAAACCCGGGTTGACCCAGACCATTGTGATTGTCCTCCAGCCAGCTTGAATAGTGTGGGGTACAACCAGCATGGTATCTGTCTGGTTCGATGGTGTCCCTTCCCATGACGATCTTACAGTGCCACATATGCTGAGCTTGGCACTTGTAAGGACTATCGTCAGCCTGGAAGTCAGCCCGGCAATGACTCATCTTGTCGACCCTTGGTATGACCTGCTTTCTACCAGCCTGTCTCATAACTCGGAAAGGGACATAAGGGTAGGTTCCCCTCAAACCGATCAGTATCAGAAATGGCGCATCCCTGGATCGAATGATGAATTCTTCAGTAGGGAACCACTCGAACATCCATTGTACCCAGTCCTCAGTCAAATTATCAAAGAGTTCGACCCATTCTCTAGCATTCTCCGGTTGGGCGAACATGTTGGGCATGTAATTCATTCGCTTTGGGTGATGAAAGGCGATATGATCATCCCAGTCCCTTCGATGGATTTCCTGTCGGTACTCACCCTTTTGGAGATGTTCCATGAGCCAAAGTTGAAGTAGAAGATTACAACCCTCGAAATGTTTGGCTCCCTGTTGACACCTTTCTAGGGCTCGGTATATCTCTGCAATGATCATTGGCACAAGACTGAATGGTTGTCTGTCAATTCCTTCCATTAGAGTTTTGGTGACCATAGCTAGCCTGGTATGGATTCTTGTTTTCTTCATTGGAAACACTATCATCCCCAAGAAACAGAACATGAAGGCAAAGACCTTTCGGTGAATATGCCTCAATGATGTAAGGGCGAACTCGTCAGGATAAGTACGGTAAGATTTGCTGCGACTGTACCTCTCGTACAAGTAGTCAAAGGGAATGTACGACTCTTTCAAACACGTCAAGTCTGGATTCTTCTTTAGACCCATCATTTTGAGAAAACCTCTACCCTTGCGATTTTCCGGCATTAACAAGCCCGGAGTTTCCCACGGTATACCAGCCAGTCCTCCTATTTCCTCGAGCAGGGGTGTCATCTCAATGTCTCCGAAGCGGAACACAGACCTATCACAATCCCAGAATAAGGTAGCAGCTTCTATGATTTTGTTGTTGGGTTGAATTTCCAAGAGAGAAGGTAGGTTTCCTAGGTATTTCCAGACAAGAGTCTGATCGCTGGAATGAAGATCTGTCCACCATCTTAGCAGTTTGGGGTGGATGTTGGTGACCAAGCCGAATCTGGGGACTTCGCGCCTCATATTTCTGCAAGACAAAAAGGTTAGGCCCTTACCCCCACCGGACTCGACTATCTAATATCAACAATTGGCATAAAAGCATTTTAGTTCTCCAAATAAATGCACAAAGCATGGTAGTGTCCGTTTGGGTTTTGGGAAAACCCAGTGGACTTTGGACAAGGCTATCTTAAAGAGTCATTATGCGGACAACATAACTGACTAAGCTAGGTTTGACCATGATGCATGCACAATTAAACAGAGTAAGGTTTCTATGTGGTATTAGACTGGTACCCTTGAGCGGACAACTCAAGAGGGAAAGGCGCGGAACCGTCGACTACACCATTGATCGACTGGTTTTACCGCAAATATGTCTTTGCCGGATTTAGGGGGGTGATAGTATCGGAAGGGCGCAACCACTCATTATAAAGCGTTGCTATGGTACTTTGTTTGGCACGAGTGGAATATGATGTTGAAAACATGCAGTTGCAATAATTAAAACAAGTTGTCACGTATTTGCACATTCATAAAATAATATTTTCAAAAATTTAAAACACTAATAAAGGAATGCAGTAAAGGAAGGCAGTAAAAGAAATAAGAGAAAGAAACAAAAGACAACTCATTTTTCCCCAGCAGAGTCGCCATGCTGTCGCGCCCCCTTTTTCTCGCGAAATCGGGTTTATGACATTTAGGAGGACAACTCATTCCCTTTTGGGGAATTGGGTTTAATGGAATTGAAGAGTCGCCACCAAATGATTTAAGTGTATTAGGACACTTTAGAAGAGCTTGATTTTGGATAACCAGAGATAGGGTAAGGGCTTGAAATTATTCCAAGGGGAAGGTGTTAGGCACCCCTAAGAATCCACTAGTGTGGTTCCCGGCCAAGCTATTGTTGTGACTTAAGTACAAATAACACATAGTCAAGTAGAGCTTCAAATAAGAGGGGATTATTTCACATAAAGGTTAGAAATAAACAAAGTCGGAAAGCATTAAAGAGAGTTGATTTAGAAGAAACGTTTAAAGGATTTAAAGGAACAAAGAAACAAAGGGAAGGGGGGTCCTAGGTTTATTAATAATATGGATCACCCCACATAACATCCGGTAATCACTCTTACGCGTGATGTTATCACATGGTCATCACATCCATATCTACCCTTTCCCACCCCTTAAGGTACTAAAGCGCGGAATGGTCTCATTTACTTATTGCATGCTATTACCCGCCCCAGTCCTATCAGTCCCGGTGGTACTTGGGACTACTAATCCAAAAGGGGGGAGATGTTGGGCTTATTTGTGGTTTCAAAAGGTAAAAATACTAAGGCGACAAACAAAACACATATAGCAAGTTTGGGGAAGCATATAAACAAATAAAAGGCTCAGACAGACCTCCTTTAAACCAAAGAAAGCACATAGTTTAGCATGTCTTGCACGTACTGTTTAAGGTCTAATTAAACTTAAAAGGTTTGAGGCAGACTGATTTATTACATAGTTCAGATAAGAAGCCCGAAGCAGGCCTACCTGTTGGTTGCAGCTAGTAAAACCTGATTCAGTTTATAAGTTATCCTATGGCTTGCCTAAGTGATTGACGAAAACCTATGGGCATGATATCTACAGATTTCAGAAAACAAGAATATGAACTGATTACATACTGATTTAATAAAAGTTGCCCGTTAAAAGCGAGTTTTAGAAGTGCACAAGTTCTGCCATTGGTAATACATTATTACTTCTAGTTTTAGACTTATAAACGAGTGAGGTGATTCAGATTCGGTTAAAGCTCCTGTAGGCATGCCATCTAGATTCCGGGTTTTATATGAACATGACATCTGATTGCGCTTGGTTATTAAGACCTATAAACACGTTTGCCTAGTGAGAAGTGGATATGCAAGAATCAGAAAGGACCTATAGGCATATTCTCTACATGCATATGCATCCTATAGACATGTTATCTATGTATGAGAATGCTGAAATTAGAAAATCCTATAGGCATGTTATCTACATGAAAGAATGCAGGATTCTTATAGGCATGGTATCTATATGAAAGAATGCAGAAATTCCTATAGACATGGTATCAATGTGAAAGAATGCAGAAATTCCTGTAGACATGGTATCTATATGAGAATGCTGAAATTAGAGATCCTATAGGCAGGTTATCTACATATGGAAGTGCAGAAAATCAGCAACTCCTATAAGCAGGTTATCTACCCTTTGCATATATGGTTACCCTTCCCTTTTTCACTAGCCAACCTCCAAAAGTTTTATTACAAAGTTATTACGGTCCAGAAAAGTAAAATAAAGAAAAATACATCATAAATTAAAAATTACAACCAAGGAGAGCATGATTCAGACTTCCTATCTAAAGTATGAAGTAAACTAACTCCAAAGATCAGATTTCAAAGCCTTTCTCTCATTTGGGGTGTGTCAGAGTTCCCTAAAAGTCTCACATGGATTCCGGGCAGTGCTTACACCCCAAATACATTACCAGACTAGGACATAGTGTAGTGTGGAAGGGCTAGCCCTCAAGTGTCCAAGTTCAGAGGGAACTCAAGGTCCCAAGGCAAGGCTCACAAGAGGGGGGTAGAACTTAGGAACTTAGAGAGAGTGCAAGTGCAGAAGTGGAATTCTGAAAGGGGAAAAGGAAGAGGGGAGCAATTCACATTAACACACATAGGGGATAGGGAATAGGGGAATTTGTAAGAGCAAAAGAAAAGCAGGCTGATGGGCACACCCAGCAATGGGATATGCTGGCACACCCTCCAGCCTGTTTATATAGAGGTTAAGACCCCATTGGGTCAAACTTAATTCATGGACAACAATTCATGTTGCCATGCCTTAAGCCACAACTCTCAAACACATAGGGGCAATAGGGTAGGGGAGCAAGGATTCATAACAGAAACAGACAGAAAGATATGAGCATACTTAATTTAAACAGAAACAGTAAAGTAGACATGGATAAAAGCTGTAAATGAACACATTGTGGTGATGCTGAAACTTAAATTAGGACATACCAATTTCAAAGAAATAAATAGAGAAAATGCAGTAGTCTTGTAAAAGCCACAGTGCAGACAAGAAAGAGAGTAAGAGTTCAGAAGAGATTGTGAATTGTGGAGTGGAGGATTGTTAAATCGTGTGCTGTGTGTTAAAGAGTCGTGTATTTATAGTGTAAGAATCATGAGGAAATAAGGTAAGAAAATAGTTGAAGAACTGATTGTCAATCAATTACACAAGACTCCCTTTAATTAAGGGATTCAGATTCGAACGGGTAAAAAACCAATTAAGGAAAGAAATTGAATAAACACTTTGTTCACAACATGCAATTAAGGGCACATACATAAAAAGGTTATTTAAGGACAAGGTTTTGAAGTACACGGTTTGTGCAAATAAGGTAAGAAGATCAATTAACCACCAGTAAATCAAATGGTCCGAGATTTTGTATGAATGAACCAAGTCAGAAAAAGTGAAGAAGGGTTTTACTTAGGTCGAGTAACAGAGAAAATCAGTAAACAATGGAAAGAAATCAATCAGGCTATATTCAGAAGGAAGCTTGAACTAATTGCAAATTCGAAAACCATTTAGAGGGAAATTTATCATATATAAAGAGCATATGAGCATGAAAGAAGACTGGCATGTTACTGTAAAATCTATAGAGAAATCCAGTGTAGAAGTAAAAAGGTCCAAATCACATGAAAACAAGGAAGCCCCAAACTTAATTCAGAGTCTTGAAGTTGGTCTGAAAGAATTAGGGGTTTTGAAGTAAAACCATTGTTCAATCAAACCCCACAATCAAACTTGGCGGAATCCCCAAATTCTAGGGTTTCCACCTTGAATTAAGTACAGAGATGGGAAGGCAAGTAGTCGAAACAGGCTCAGAGGTTTCAGAACTGAAACCTCTTGCATGTTCCTTTCAGCAGCAGAAACTCATAAGAAAACATGATAACAAAGTAACATGCAAACACGGTAGAAGCATTCAAGGAAAAATAAAGGAAAAATACTAATAGGAACAGTAAAAGAAGCATGCTTAAATAGGTTTTCTGGAAGAACTTTAAATAGGGCTCAGTAGAAGGAAAATAGTAAAACACTTAAGAACACAGTAGAAAAATATAGTAGGCGAGACATAACAGAACATGGTAGAAAAGCATACACGAACATAGTACAGAAAACATAGTAGAAGAACATACGAGAACATGGTAGAAGAAAAAGCACAAGAGCACAGTAAAAGCATACGAGATCATAATATAGGAAAGCACAGTAAGAGAAGCATATAAGAACATGATACGAGAACACAGTAGAGACAAATACACACGAATGACAAAGAAAAATCATAAAAACACTTAAACACTTTTCAGAAAACCCTAAATCGGAAAAGAAAGGTTTTGATTGTGATTTTGAAAGAAGAGTTAGGGAAATCATTTGAAAACTCAGGGAAAGCATATATGCACCACAGATCTAAAGAAATCGGAGAAAACCTCGAAAGGTTAGGGTTTCATAGGAACCCTAGAAATGAGAAAGGCTTTGAAAGGTCACCGATCTGCATTGGAGAGGTCAGAACCAGGCTCAAACAGCCACGGTATGCCGGAGAAAGGCCGGAGATGGCCCTGAGGCCTCAAATCGACGGTGGTCTGGATCAACCCTTCATAGTCAGGCCTCGAATCTTCAGGTATCAGGCACGTAAGAGCACCAGGAGGTAGGTGTAGGACCCTCGTAGCCTTGGAGGCCATAGATTCCGGTGGATTTCAGGGCGGGGATGGCTAGGGTTAGAGAAGGTTCGAGAGTGTTTGAGAGAGGGGAGGGTTTCAGGGGCGGCGGATAATTGAAAATGATTTAGGTTTGGGGGGTTTGGTAAATTAAAAAGGAAAGAATGCGTGTGAGCCGTCAATCTGTTAGATCAACGGTTAGGATTAAAAGAAGTGGTCCGGGCGGGTTATTTGAGTGGGTCAGGGGCGGGTAATTTAGGAATTTGGCCGGGTAATTTGGGATTGGGATTGGGTTTAATTAAGGGTTGTTTCAGGCTAAAATTGAAATGGTTAGGGCTAGTATTTAAATAGCCATTTTTTCCCTTTTTATTTTATAAAAATAGCATATCATTTCTGGAAACAAATTAAAAGTACTAAATTAATTAATAATGTATAAATATTAAATAAAAAGATTGGAATCTATTTTGTAATTATAAATGCAGTTAACTCTTAAAATAGGCTAATATTGTAATTATATGCAATTTAGCTTTAAAATACTAAATAAATTTGTAAAAAATGTGCAAAAATTACCTTAGCTATATTTCGGTATAAATATGAGAATAAAATAAGTGAATCAAAAAAATGATAATTTGGGGAATAATTATTGGTTTTTTTACTGGTAAAATAGGGCAATAAGATTGGTTTAAAAATCTTTAAAAATTAAAGAAAAAATAGGGAAATTCTTGGGCATACTTATATATGCATACCTATGCTATTTGAAAGGTATTATGTATATAAAAATATACAAGGAAAAATTGGATATCAACACCTACCACGGACAGAAATAATACCTGTAATCACGGCATCTGAGGCCACTGCATCTGTTCTGGCCGGAAAAGCATAAAACCTAGCTGGAGCGCCGACTGGCTGGCCCCCACTTGTCTGGGTTGTAGCTGGCTTGCCTCTACCTGCATGGCCTCCACCTCTTGGACAGACCTTACCCGCCTGCCCTCCACCTCTGGGCGGCCGAACAGCTCATGCTGATATCGTCGGTTGTTGGCCCAGCTCCACTACCTTGCCCCGAATCCTAGGGTAGAACCTCTGCACATGACTGAAATCTCTGCAGTCGAAACAACCTCTCGGTATGGTGATCTGATGCCCTGAAGTCTGACCCTAATGGCCTGAATACCCACTGGAAGAACCCTGAATAGCTGGTGGGCAGTATGAACTCTCAGGCATGGCACTGAAGTTGTTGGAAGAACCTTGATGGCCTGAGTACCCACTGAAAAACCCCTAGATAGCTGGTAGGCGGTAAGAACTCTCTGGCATGGCACTGAAATAGGGTTGCGTCGGAGCACCCCGAGGAGGTGGTGGTGCTGGATATGTGGGCCTGCTAGGCTAACCCATCCCAAACTGACCTCGGCCCCCAACCGGGACACCTCTAAACTCCCCAGAATAACGGACCCTCTTATCCCACTGCATCTGCTCTCTACCCCTCTGACGGTAACCCTCAATCCTCCGAGAAATCTCCACTACTAGCTGATAAGAAGTCCCCTTCTCAACCTCCCGGGCCATAGTAGCCTGAATACCTGAGTGTAACCCAGCAACAAACCTCCGCACTCTCTCAACGTCCGTAGGAAGTATCATAAGTGTGTGGCGGGACAACTCAGAGAACCTCGCCTCATAATCGGTCACTGACATCTGACTTTACTGAGGCTGCTCAAACTGAAACCGTAACTCTTCCCTCTGAGATGGTGGGATATACCTGTCCAAGAATAGGCGTGTAAACTGATCCCAAATCATGGAAGGAGAACCTGCTGGTCTGCCAAGAAGATGCGACTGCCACCACCTACGGCCCTACCCTCCAGCTGGAAAGTAGTGAAATCCACCTATTGGACTCCAATATCCTCATGTTGTGCAGTCTCTCCCTGCACTGATCAATGAAGTCCTGGGGATCCTCATGTCGCTCACCCCCGTTGAAAGGAGGGTGTAGCCTAGTCCATCAGTCCAATAGCTTCTGTGGCTCACTGACCGCAGCTGGTCCGGGCTCAGGTAGGGCTGCTGCTACTGGCTGGACCCTGCCCATGGGTAGTGCACCTGGGGTCTGATATACAATAGCTACATGCCCAGGAGCCTAAACAGTAGGGGTATATGCTCCCCTCCCGCTTGAGATGTGGCTGGGTCTGCTGGAAATAAACCATCCTAGGTCATAGTATCCATGAACCGCAGCATACGACCCATAACCTCCTGAAAGCCCGGTGCTAACATGAAATCAACCAGGGCTGGCTCTGTTGCGGGCACCTCGCCATGCTCCTCTATAATGGGATCCTCCACTGGATCCGCTAATAGTGCAACTGGGGCAACTCTGGGATGTCCTCGTCCCCTAACTCGAGTCGGTGCCCTCTCCCGGCCTCTGCCTCGGCCCTTAGCAATAGGGGGAGTAGCCTCTCCCGGGTCTGGAATGTCCGCCGTGTGTATTCTCACCATCTGTGAGAGAAAAAGAGAAAGAAACTTAGTATACCATCAACTGCATGATAGGAGATAAATAAAGAGTAGTTTCCTAATACCCTATAGCCTCTCGAGATAAGTACGGACGTCTCCGCACTGATCCACAAGACTCTATTAGGCCTGTCCATAACATATGAGACCTACGTGAACCTAGTACTCTGATACCAGTTGTTATGATGGCGCCCAGCACCGTTGCTAGACAAGCCAATAGTGAAAAATCTAGTGATTCCCTATTTTTATAAATTTTCCAAGTAAATAACTTTCCTTAATTCAAAAGATTTAATAATTAACAGGTTTAAAATAATTAAAACGAAAGCAGCTGAGTTCAATCATAACCATTAAAATAAAACTAAAACCACAAGTCTACTAGTGTGTGTGCCAAGACCTGGTGTCACACGCGTATGGGCTACTAGTAGAATATACAAAAGATTACTACTCTACTGTCTGAAATGAAATAGACAGAACGATAAACCAAAAGAAAGACTCTGGCTGCTGCAGGATGGCTCGGAAGGCAGCTCACCGTGTAGTCTCGAAACAGGGATCAAGTATGCGCCCCGGACTGATATCTAGATGCACGTGCCTCAGATCCTGCACATTAAGTGCAGAAGTGTAGCGTGAGTACATAAACAACATGCACCCAGTAAGAATCCAGTCTAACCTCGAAGTAGTAGTGACGAGGGTCGACTTTGACACTTACTATGGGCTAACAATAATATATCAAAATAATGACTAAGCATGGATTACATGAATATAGCAGAAAACTCAATAACAGGAATAATAAACACTTTTTCCGCTAAGAATATATCTCAAGTTTACTTTCTATCATTTAACAATTTATGTCTCAAGTAAATGAACAATATCAACTATAAATGGATTCCAAAGATTTATCATGCGCAAATTATGCCGAGGTCGTACGGCCCGATCCAACACAATAATATTTAAGTTGTGTACTGTTAAGGGTCAAACGGCATGAACCATAGATGCATCAATCTGCTACCGAGGAGTTCGCCCCGCTCCACGAATTGAAAATACTTTAAAGAAACACAAATTCTCAATAACAGTCAAGTGTCTCATTCACAACTTCAAGTAAGTGAAATTTAACCTTTTACAATTCTTTTATCAATTTTTAATATGACTTAGCAATTAAGTTAACAGGTAGGGTCCAACATTTCAAGTATAGCATGATATAGGTCCTAGACTATCCGGACAATAGTATAATTAGTAGCTACGTACAGACTCTCTTCACCTCGTAAGTACGTAGCCCCCAAAAATAGGAGCACATATTAATGTACCTATGGGTTTAATTTCCTCTTACAAGGCTAGAAAAGAGACTTGCCTCGCCTCAAAGCCTACTTTCCGGTCCAAGATTATGCTTAAACCCTCAATTCGGTGCCGAACAATCCAAAACTAATCAAATAGTACATAAATTAATCAATACATGTTCGAAAGTTCATATTCCAACTATTAAAGTGATTGCCCAACCCTAAATGTAAGATTCCTAAACTCACCCCCCCCCCCCCACGTGCTCGGATTCCGGAAATTTTTTGAAGTTATTACCCATAACCTCATGAACTCAAATATATGATTTTTACTAAACTCCTAACCAAATTTCGTGGTTAAATCCCACTTTATCAAAAGCCTAAGTTTTCCATCTAACCCATAAATTCCACAAATTTACATGTTAAAAACTTCCATTAATCTATGTATTAAACTCACATTAGGTAGAAATTACTTATTCTCAATAGCTAGGTTGAAATACCCCTTTTTGAAGCTCCAAAATCGCCCAAGTGAGTGAAAAATGAGAGAAAAAGACCTAAGTTCCATCTTTAAAACAAGGTTTATGCCCAGCTGAACAGCCTTCTTCGCGAATGCAAAAGAAGCCTCGCGTTCGCGAAGGCCTAAACTGACTAAGAATCGCGAATGCGACAGCTCTTACGCGAACGCGAAGAGCAAAGTCAACTGGCCCTCCTCGGTCCCATTTACCCTATGCCGACGCGAGTGGGGTTCGCGAACGCGATGGCCCTCCCGCGTTCGCGACGAAGGAAACTAGAGCTGGAAAATTTGGTTTCCCAAACTTGGCTCCGGGCGGTCTGAAACACACCCAAGGCCCTCGTGACCCCGTCCAACTATACCAACAAGTCTAGAAATATAATACGGACCTGCTCGAACTCTCAAAGTGCATAAAAACACAACAAACCAAGAATCACACCCCTAAAACCAAATTGAATCAAAATATGAACTTCAAGTTTCCAAATCGCTCTGAACGCACCGAATCATATTTAGACTACTCGGAATGACACCAAATTTTTTGTGCCAGTCTTAAATGACATTACAGAACTTCCCGGTCTCGAAATTCTATTCAGACCTCGATATCACCAAAACCTACTCCAAACCAAATTTAAGGAACTTCAAAACCTTCAAAGATTCAATCTTCACTATTAGGCGCCAAAACACTCCCGGGTCATCTAAAACCCGATCCGAACATACGCCCAAGTCCGAAATCATCATATGAATCTATTTGAACCGTCCAATCCTTATTCCGAGGTCGTTTGCTCAAAATATTGACCGAAGTCAAACATAGCTTTTTTAGCCAACCTTAAGGAACCAAGTGTTCTGATTTCAACCCGAACCCTTCCAAATCCCGAACTAACCATCCCTGCAAGTCATAAATTAGTAAATGCACGTACTGAAAGTCTTATTTAGGGAAACGGTGTTCTACAGAGCAAAACGACCGTTACAAGTTTATTTGGAGAGTCGAGGTAGATCTGCTGGCGTCCGCAGACCTTGAAGTCCCCTTTCCTCTTTCCCTATTTACTATTCACTTCACTCTATACAGTTGTACTTATTTCAAATCCTATTTGTATAAACTCTAGAAGCTCGTGTACTTGTGACTCCAGATCCGGGTTGTACTAAATATTGGATTATTATGTTGTTTCGTACTTTATTTGGGCTTCATTTCTGTTTAATTGGTTCGATTGTTCGAAGTATTTAAAATTGGCAAAGAATTACTCTAACATTGGCTTGCCTAGCAAGTAAAATGTTAGGTGCCATCACGATTCCGAAGGTGGGAATTCCGGATCGTGACACTTGACGTTCTGTTGACTTTTTCAATTATGTTAAAGATTGAACCTTTTTTATTCGAAGGTAGTTTCTAAAGCTTGTTTTGACTTGTTTGAACAATAATTAACTAGACACGAGTAGTTTGGAGGCTTGTTCTAAAGGAAAAGTCATGTTGGATTGTGGATTTTTTTCTGAAAAGAGGTAGGTATCTTGGTTAACCTTGATTTGAGGAAAATATGGTAGAATCGAGTCGATTTGCTATGTGATCTATGTGTTGGAGGCGACGTATATGCAAGGTGACAGGTGTATATGTGTTGGCCATGAGATAAGCATGCGGGTAGAATTAGCCTTATTTGTTGATAAAAAAATTATTTTGATATCTCAAAAAGAAATATTCCAAAATTATGTCTAGATTCATTTTTTTTATATTTATTAATGAATCATTATAATAGTAATTATCTCAAGTATATTTGTAACAGAAAATTAGTTGAATTTTGAATTTACTTTGGACATATTAAATCTGATTTTTTGAATGTTCATTAGTGGGTATTGACCATTTGATAGCTTTTAATGGCTTTTGATTAAGAACGTTACTTTTGGAAAAGAACTTTCAGTGACTTTTTAACAGAAGCCTTTATGGCTTACTTTGAATTCAACATTTTGAAAGAACGTTACTTTTGTAACGTAAGCCTTTATGGCTGATTTTTGGTTCTTAAGCGTATTCTTCTATCAGATTGAAAAGTTTTTTGGAATATATATATACTTTGTAGTTTTTATGTTTTGAGTAGAGTGAAAATAACAAACAAAAAAAAAACTTTTCTTCCCTTTTCTTTGTGTTGGGTTTTCTTCTTATAAATCATTGTTGTTTCTGGTCCTAATTATACTAGAAGAGCTTGTTGAATCCTGGGGATACGCCTAATATTATTCATCTCGGTGTGGGCAAAATATCCTTAAGGACAATGTCCTTGACACGCCTCAAGCTAAACCTTTTATTCTCCGTAATCATCCAATTTTTCCAACAATCTTAAGGATATTTTTACGTTGTCATTATGGAGAATAACGCTGCTAATGTTGTTGTTAATGCTACTACTCTTGCTGCACCAACTGTTTATGTTGCTGTTTTTGGTGGAGATAATTTTAACCACAAGGACGTTGTTGTTGACAAAGGAAAAGAAATTGCTACTAGAAGCAGCCTTGTGGAGGACAACAACCGTCAGAGAAAATCAAGTAACAGGTATGATAAAAGAAATGGTTATAAGCCCAAATCCAACAATCAACCTGGACACTATGTTGCTCAATGCCCAAAAAGAGTTGGGAATGACAATCCCACTAAGGCTAAAGTAAATTTGACTGAAGCCAAAGTGGATGATATAATTGTTGTGGTTGTTTCCCAAGTGAACCTTGTGGCCAATAAGAAAGATTGGGTGTTAGATTCTGGTGCCACTAGGCACATATGTGCTAACAAAAAAGACTTTGTGTCTTACACCCAAGTTGAGGAGGGAGAAGAAGTTGTCTATCTTGGTGATTCAAGAACTACTCAAGTTCTTGGAAAAGGCAAAGTTCTTCTCAAACTCACATCTAACAAAACTTTGGCATTGAATGACGTGTTGCATGTTCCTAGTATCCGAGCCAATTTGCCTCTGTGGGATTATTAGGAAAAGTGGGGGTGAAAGTTTCTTTTGAATCTGATAAGGTCGTGTTGACCAAGAATAATAATTTTGTTGGCAAGGGTTATTATAACTACGCCTTGTTTGTACTCAATGTTATCAATGAAAATGCTAGTACTTCTGCTTACTTGATTGATTCTTTTAATTTATGGCATGCTAGATTAGGACATGTTAGTTTATCTTATATTAAAAAAATGCATTCTGAAGGTCTTATTTCAAATATTAATTTTTCGAATATTGACAAGTGTGAAGTTTGTGCAGAAGCTAAACAAACTAAGAAATCATGTGCTTCAGTATTTAGAGAATCTGAATTATTAAGTTTAATTCATACTGATCTAGGAGACTTGAAACAAACTGTGAATAGAGGAGGGAAAAAATATTATGTTACTTTTATAGATGATTTTTCTAGATATACAAAAGTTTATTTGTTGAAAAATAAAGATGAAACTTTTGATAAGTTTTTAATTTATAAATCTGAAGTAGAAAATCAGTTAGATAAGAAAATCAAAAGAGTTAGATCTGATTGAGGTGGTGAATTTATTTTGTTGAATGATTATTGTGAGAAAGAAGGCATAATTCACGAGATAACTCCGCCATATTCTCCACAATCAAATGGTGTAGCGGAAAGAAAAAATAGGACCTTAAAGGAAATGATGAATAGTATGCTTGTTAGTTCTGGTGTTCCGGATAATCTTTGGGGTGAAGCCATTTTATCTGCTTGTCATTTACAAAATAGAATTCCTTATAAGAAAACGGATAAAACTCCTTATGAGTTGTGGAAAGGGTATCCACCTAATTTGAAATATTTGAAAGTGTGGGGGTGCCTTGCTAAAGTTATGTTGCCTGATCCTAAGAAAAGAAAAATAGGATCTAAAATATCTGATTGTATGTTTATTGGGTATGCTGAAAATAGTGCAGCATACAGATTTTTAGTAGTCAAAAGTGATGTACTTGAAAATAATACTATTGTTGAAACAAAAAATGCTGAATTTTTTGAAAATATTTTTCCTTTAAAATTTGAGAAAAATTCTGATGCTCCTATTATTCCAAGTGATAATATTTCACATGATCCAATTATTCAAAATGATTTTAAAAGTGAGGATTTAAGAAGAAGCAAAAGATCAAGGAGAGAAAAATCTTTTGGTAATGATTTTTATACTTATCTTGTGGATAATGATCCTTTAACCTATTCTGAAGCTATTTCTTCGTATGATGCCTCATTTTGAAAAGAAGCTATTGATGTAGAATTAAATTCAATTTTGCAAAATAAAACTTGGATTTTAGTTGATTTACCTCCGGGAGCTAAACCCATTGGTTGTAAATGGATTTTTAAGAAGAAACTCAATCCGGATGGTTCCATTGATAAATACAAAGCTAGACTTGTTGCAAAAGGTTTTACCCAAAAGCAAAATATTGATTATTTTGACACTTATGCTCCTGTAACTAGAATTTCCTCTATTCGTGTTTTACTTGCCTTGGCTTCTATTTATAAACTTTTTATTCACCAAATGGATGTTAAAACTGCATTTTTAAATGGTGATTTGGAAGAGGAAATTTACATGGGGCAACCTGAGGGTTGTATAGTGTCTGGACAAGAAAATAAAGTATGTAAATTGTTAAAATCTTTATATGGTCTAAAACAAGCGCCTAAACAGTGGCATGAAAAATTTGATCAAGTATTGATTAATGATGATTTTTCATCAATTGAAGTAGATAAATGTGTTTATACAAAATGTGTAGATGGTACATGTGTTGTTATTTGCCTTTATGTGGATGACATGCTTATTTTTAGTTCTAGCCTTGATTTGGTACATAAAACCAAATTTTTCTTGTCTTCTAATTTTGAGATGAAAGACATGGAAGAAGCTAGTGTTATTTTAGGCATGAAAATTATAAGAGATGGCAATAGTTTGATGTTGCCTCAAGAACATTATGTTGAAAGAATTCTTAAAAAATTTGATAATTTTTGATGTGGTACCTGTAAGCACTCCTTATGATGCTAGTAGTCAATTAAAAAACAATAAGGGGGATGTTGTAGATCAAAATAAATATGCTCAAATTATTGGTAGCCTAATGCATTTGATGAATTTTACTATTGCATATGCTGTGTGTAGATTGAGTAGATATACTCAAAACCCGAGTCATGATCATTGGAATGCATTAGTAAGAGTAATGAAATATTTGAGAGGTACCATGAACTATGGTATTAAATATAGTGGATTTCCCACTGTACTAGAAGGATACAGTGATGCTAACTGGATCTCTGATTCAGATGAGACAAAATCCACTAGTGGTTATGTTTTCACCCTCGGTGGGGGTGCTGTCGCATGGAAATCAGCTAAACAAACTATAATAGCTAGATCTACTATGGAATCTGAGTTTGTGGCATTGGAATTAGCTGTCAATGAGGCCGAGTGGTTAAAGAACCTTTTGGCGAGTATTCCACTAGGAATTAAACCGACACCTTCTGTGTCGATGCATTGTGATTGCCAAGCTACAATAGCCATTGCTAAAAATAAATCCTTTAATGGGAAGAGTAGACATATACGATTGAGACATAATGTGATAAAGCAGTTGCTGAAAGATGGAATTATTTCCATAGATTATGTGAAGTCAGAAGTGAATTTGGCCGATCCTCTGACTAAACCTTTGGGAAGGAAATTAATATCTGAAACATCAAGGGGAATGGGACTTTTGCCAATTTGAGTTATATCAACTATGATGGTAACTCAACCTATGTGATTGGAGATCCCATGAAGTAGGTTCTATGGGTAATAACAAGTTATTAGTTGATCAAAATATGCACTATTAAATTATGTCCCTTCCTATGGTGTATGTGTACATAGTGCGAGACTGCAAGGAATGTGAGGTTGAGTGAATAAACTCTTAATCCAATAATCCATAGCCTTTTGTAGGTGGTGTATTGCACTGCAGAATACACTTGATGGATGGACCTATATGAGTGTGGAGTGGGGCCGCTCCTATGAAATTTGTGGCGAAATTTCTAGAGCACTCATGAAAACCAGCACGCGCATGGCCTATTAGCGCAAAATCGCAACAAACAACAAAGTGTGTACGGGTATAATGTGATAGGTAAGACACTAAACTTACAAAAGAATTCTTGGTTCATAGAAGTTTTAAACTTCACTAATTATTCTGTAAGTTTAATCTTATTTTATCTAGGTCTGGTTCATAGTCCAAGAGACACCAGATTCGACGCATTATGCTCTTTTGTGAAACCCAGCAAATTACTTTATTATTTTATTATTATTATTTTTTATATTCTTTTTGAGATATGTGGGGGATTGATAGAAAAATTATTTTGATATCTCAAAAAGAAATATTCCAAAATTATGTCTAGATTCATTTTCTTAATATTTATTAGTGAATCATTATTATAGTAATTATCTCAAGTATATTTGTAACAGAAAATTAGTTGAATTTTGAATTTACTTTGGACATATTAAATCTGATTTTTTGAATGCTCATTAGTGGGTATTGACCATTTGATAGCTTTTAATGGCTTTTGATTAAGAACGTTACTTTTGGAAAAGAACGTTCAGTGACTTTGTAACAGAAGTCTTTATGGCTTACTTTGAATTCAACATTTTGAAAGAACGTTACTTTTGTAACGTAAGCCTTTATGGCTGATTTTTGGTTCTTAAGCGTATTCTTCTATCAGATTGAAAAGTTTTTTGGAATATATATACTTTCTTGTTTTTGTGTTTTGAGTAGAGTGAAAATAACAAAAAAAAAAAAAAAAA
>NW_017670702.1:276854-310617 GCF_001879085.1 Nicotiana attenuata | reverse complement strand
AGTTTTTAGGTTAGTATATATATTCTTGTTTTGTTGTTTGTAGTAGAGTGAAATAACTAAAAATAAAAAAAAAAAAAACTTTTCTTCCCTTTTCTTTGTGCTGGGTTTTCTTCTTATAAATCTTTGTTGTTTCTAGTTCTAGTTATACTAGAAGAGCTTGTTGAATCCTGGGGGATACGCCTAATATTAATCATCTCGGTGTGGACGAAATATCCTTAAGGAGTGTCCTTGACACGCCTCAAGCTAAACCTTTTATTCTCCGTAATCATCCAATTTTTCCAACATTTGTGCCATGTTATTTGTGTATTATATCTTCCATGCTTTAGATAGATTGTATAATTCTTTAATTTCTCGTATGCACGTTATTTCATATGTTTAGATTATTAAGATATTAGGTGTCGAGATCGTTGAATTGTTGGTGCTAATTTTTGGAAGATTTTCATATGTCGAGTTATGTTCAAATACTATTGTTGATATTGAATTTGCTTCCCACTTTGTTTGGTAATCTGGTGTATGTAATTGCTTGGCGAGGAAGAGTGAAATATAGTAGATTGTTGCCGTGCTTATACCAAATCCAATAGATTAGGGGTATTTTTAACTTTCTTTTCCAATGAAAGAATTAAAATTGCTTTGGAGTATATTTAAGGGACTATTTAAATCGTACCAAAAGATGAGAAAAGTTTTTTGTCATTTGTTTCTCCCTATCGACGTCAATACTAATATATTACTGTTGTTGAGACGAAACTTCCAGTTCAATAAACAATAAAAAATAATAAGCGAAAATGCTTCCTTAGTCACTCCTCCCTTTAATTTTGAAAGGCAAATATGATCGAGCTTTCGGTGCGCCACAAAGTACTCTTTTCTTTTCCCCTCAATATTAGTGTTTATTTTGTGTCGTACTCACTGAGCAATAGTATTATTTGTCAAACCAATTATTTCCCTTAAAAATAAGAAAGCGTATGCGTGTCAAATCAATTGGTATAACATAACAAATCAATGCACGTCATCTGTATACATCCCATTTAACAATAGAATAAAACCTTTTAATTAGAAGTTCTGAAATGTACGTTTTTCTTAGTTTAATTACTCCCTTATAGTCAGTTCCCTAAAGTCTTATGTCACGTAACAAATAGAATATGCTTTTAATTTTAAAACGAAACCACCAAAAAAACAATGACATCTTACATGTAACCATTGACATAAACGATAAGCCAAAGTGCTGAAATAATAACAAAAATACTAATGATGATTCAACATCAACATCTGTAGTAGTAGGTCAAAATTTAAGTTAGCGTCAGAGTTTTGGCAGTTAGCCTTTTATTCATTTCCCGTAATTTTAGAAAAAAGAAGATCATAAAAAATAGTCTTTCATCACTAAGGAAGTATAAAATTGATGTTATTCTTGACAAAATTGATAATTTAATATATCCTTTTCTAATTGAAAGGAATATTCTAGCATAAACTTACGTTGATACACATCAGCTGAAAGCATAAAGAACGATAACCACATAACCTAATGCCACTGCTTGGTTAATTAGTCCTTTAGTAAGAATCTATAAAATAATGGGAGTTGATCACTATTTCCAATTTTGGGTCGTGCAAAAACTTCATATATACATACAAGGGGGCACCTACACTTGTATCAATCATGCCGTGACTGTTCTCGATCGGCGTTTGTCACTTCTAGTGGCATTGTCAATGGCGGACCTATAGTGTATTAGTTACAGGGTGTTCAAACACCAGTTGTGCTTTATCCTCTTTTATCTAAACTCTATATTTTTAATTTCAAACATCAAATAACATACAAAGGTATTGGTTGCACACCCAACTTTACATAGCACTTTGAGATCTAAGTCAGTTGAACATTCATGAATAAAGTTCTTATTGTATTCTTAGACTGTAGCCGCTATCTTTTCTCAAATGTGATTGGTGTAGGTACTCATTTCTTCAATCCATGAGTTAGATATGGCAGATTTCGACGAAACTCATGGGTTGTATGCATTGTTTTAAAAGGCGGGAGAGTGATTTATAGTGTACATTTTAATTACTTAGTATGAAGCGAGGTGCAAGACTCGAAGACATGGGGTGTAAGTCCAATGAATCCTGTTTACCCTAAAAACGGATAACAATTGAATTTATATTGTGGTTTTAAGGACACATGATTTTATATGGCAAAAATTGAGAAAAATGCAATATTGTTATTGAAATTAACTGCAAATAGAAATAAAGCAAACCAAAAGAAATGTATAGCTTTGATCCTTGAGCTAGGTCGCCTTCGAATCAAATAAGTATTTCACTAGAAAGTATGAACAGAATAACAGAGTATTGAGAGCTTAAGAGAAAGATAGTATATTACTTTATGTAGCGTGAATATGATGTCCTTTACAAATGATTGGACCCCTTTTATATAGCAGGGGAGTCCTACCCTTAATACAATCCTAAATACAGCAAGAAATCCCATGATTAGTTGATTAATCGGCCTCTTCTTGATACGTGCCGAGATTCCTGCCGTGATCCTCGCCCAATCGCGGATATCCTGGCTTTCCGTAATTTGGCTCGGCAGGCTTCCCTCGATCTTGCTTGATCTCCGTCCCGCTTGGTCTCGATCTTGGCCGGTTTCGATCTCGATCGGCCCCTGAATCACGAGCTTGGCAATCTAACCTTGTGTCACGGTACGGTATAACATGGGGTCAAACCTTGGCCTGCCGCGCCCCGGTCTCGATTAATCATACAGAAAGGGCAAGCCCAATTTTGACCATATACAGATAGTCCCCTAGTTTTTTGGAGACTAATGACAAGAAACGATTTGAGCCCTCGATCTTCACATCGATGCATCATGACATAAGCATCACGACGTAAGCAGCAGAGGTAACCGAAATGTCTCGTCGGTACAGTTTCTCAAGCATTTAATGCGCGTCAGTCGACGGTCGTCCATTACCGGCTTTGAACCGTCATTGAGAAATTATAAATACCCTCCTTCTTCATTTTTCAAACTTTTACTTTCAAATCTTCTTCATTCTAATCTTCAAAATCTTTTGCCTTCCTCAAAGCTTTGTATTTTCAGATCTCTAGGTTTCCTCGCTTGTTTCATCATAAAATACCAAGCACTCCTACTCGGTTCCCATTCTTCTTCATTCATAAAAGTAAAAAAGGCTAAGACTTCAAAAACTATTCCACAAAAGGAGACTGCTTCATTGCCACGACCGGCCGGTGAGGAACCGGCGGCGAAGCCACGCCCTGAAGAGTTTTTCCCCGGGGGTGTGTCATCGATTCTGATTTCAAGGTTGAAAAGACTTCATCGGTGCCGGGCCGATGCGAGCCGGTATCGAGGTATATATATTCTCGATAACCAATAAAATCCTCTCCCAGGTTAAAAAAGATTGCAACTGGGGTAAAAAACATATGGTGGTGCCTGCTCTAGAAGAATCAATCACCACCCACGTGGAAGGGTTCTTAAGGGTTTACACTTACCCCTTCACGTTGGGTCCCTTGGATCCGATTATCATAGATTTCTGCAAGAAATACGAGGTTGCCCTCGTTCAGATTCATCCCTCTTTCTGAGGATAGTGATACTACTTCGTTTCTTCGTAAGCAAAGTCGATAGGCTTCCCTTCACCATCGACCACCTCATATGCCTGTACAGCCCCCGACTCTATCGAGTAGGACTAATAAAGCTTCAACATCGGGCCACCAAGGCATCTTTCTCGAGAATAGATGAGGACAAAGACCGGCGCTGGATGGGCCAATTTGTTCAAGTGAAGACCTCAGACTTGATCCCGGCTGAGAGTATGCCATTTCCTGATAAATGGAATATGAATCGTAAGTATAATTTCGTCCTTAATTTCTATTTATTATCCTTGTTTTTTTCTTAGCAGTATTTTACTTGATGCAGTCGTTGCCTGGATGTTGGGTGCGGTTCCCAACTCGAGAACTGGGTCAGGAGCCTAATATCGCAGTCGACATGCCGAGCGCGCATGGCGCGATTTGGCGAAGGGTCGATGGGAGGCTAGTAGTCATGGTAAATTTCTTCCTTACTTAACGTTTTGACCACTGTTCGAATATTTTCCCGAGCTTACTCATTTCTCTTCTTTTGTAGGTCTCGGGAAGGATGTGACAATGAGGCCCCCGTCTGGTAATGAAGAAATCCTTCCCCGCCATCTGTCTTGAAGACGGTGAGGGAGAAGAACAGGAAAAGGTCTACGAATTCCACGAACTCTGAGGGTTAGAAACCTAAAAAGAACTATGAGATTGAGGGGGAAACCTCGGTCGAAGTCCCCGAGCCAGAAAGAGCTGAAGACGCCTCACCTCGGGGTGAAAAGGCTATCGAGGAGGTGGTTGATGCTGGTGTAGAAACCATGCTCGAGGCTTCCCAAGATGGAGGCACTGCTGCAAAAGATTTACTTAGGGTGATAGATATCAGAGATTCCTCCTCATTTCCTACATTCACTGAGTCAATGATACTTGAAGCTCAGGTGGTGGAGACTTGCCACGGGGAAGGGGTCCATGGAGCAGAAGATCCTTTCTGCGGCTATTTTGTTAGAGTGGAAGATGTCACCGGTCTGGGTGACTTGGAGGTACCGAGGAAGAGCTCGAGTGAGGCTTCCTCGAGCTTCAAACTGACCAATCAGATTCCGGCCCCCAGTGTCGATCCAGGGTGTAAGCGATCAATTATCATCTCGTCCTGGAGGATTCTCGGGTTCTTTCTGCCCCTGTAGAGGTGGCTAGTTATCTCCGATGCTTGGTCTCTAAAGAAGACCAAGCTAAGATGGATGAGGTGGAAACACCATGTCTTTTTAACGAAGCCCAACAAGCTCTAAACTGGGTAATCCCAGATTTTATTATCGATGTCAATTTTTGTACTTGGACTTTTCTCCCTTTATATAACTCCTTTTTCTATATTTGTAGGCTTCGATACTTCATCATGAGGCTTTCCTTCGATCCCGAGGAGAGCTAACCGGTATGAGGCCGAGGTCTGAGGGCTTAGTGAGGAAAAGGATTCCTTCAAGCTTCTCAGTGAGCAAAGAGAAGGGGAAGCTAAAGGCCTCCGTGCTGAGCTAGAAATGGCATAGAAAGAACACGCCGAACTGGTCGAACAGGTAAAAAAATCTTTGAAGTTAAGGACGGTGACTCGGGCATGGTGGCTAATGGTTCGAACCCGCATGTCCAACAAAAGCTCGATGTGATCGGGCAACTTCGTGAGGAAATAGAAGTAGTGAAAACTGAGACCGAAGAATGGAAGAAGAATATGGATCGCCTTGCCTCAGAAAAGGAGATTGCCCGGGCCCAACTGGCCTCGGCTGAAATCCAACTCCGAAGCATGAAAGAGAAAACCTTGGTGCAAACCAAGAAAATCGAGGAGCTCCAGTCTCAGTTGGGTTCAGTAATTTCTGATCAGGAGAAGCTGGTCACAGAGCTCGAAGCGGCCAAATCGGAGGTCGAAGTTGACTAAGTCCATTGCTGATGCATTGGTGGCTATTTACTGGGCCGATGCCGAAGCTGCTCAGGTCCGAGCAAAGGAGGTCGCTGAGGCTGCTCAGGTTTGAGCAAATTGGGTCATCGAGAACGCCAAATACCAATCTCGAAGGAAGAGTCTTGAGGAGATCCATGCTCAGGACTTCGATCTTACAGCCGATATCGAGAGCGCTAAGGAGCTCGAAGCTGAAGCCAGGGGGTTAGCTTACCTTGATGACGACGATTTTGAGAGCCTGAGCGGATCTGAAAGTGGAGAGGTCCCCGAGGGTGAAGATGCTGCTCCTAGAGATTACTAGGCCTTTTAGGCTTTTGAATAGTTTTTGTATTTCTATTGAGGCTGCTTTGGCCTTTTGTAAAGAACTTCTATCGGGCCGTGTTGCCCTTGTAAAAAGATTTTGATGAATATATAAAACTCTTCCCTTCCATGGCTTCTATTGTCTTTTTGTTAATTTATGTAAGGGTCAAAGCGCCTTAGCATAAAATTATGAAGTTGTATTCGAGGGTCCAAGGTTTGAGATGGTGGGGACCGATAATAAGCACTTCCCTCGACCGTTTCTAATCGATGGACCCCGAATGATTGTTCAAACTTGAGCTGATATAGCCCTAAGGCTTAACAGTCGAGTAAGGATTTACTCGAACTCGAAGTTAAAGTAGCCCTTAGGCTTTATGGTCGAGTGAGGTCTTGCTCGAACTCGAGATAAGGTAGCCCTCGGGCTTGATAGATAGTCCCCGAATGAGAATTTGCTCGAACTCGGGTTAAGGTAGATCTTGGGCTTTGTAGTCGAGTGAGGACTTGCTCGAACTCGAACTAAAATTAGCCCTTACGCTTTATGGTCGAGTGAGAGTTTGCTCGAACTCAAGATAAGGTACCCCTCGGGCTTGATAGATAGTCCCCAAGTGAGAATTTGCTCGAACTTGAGTTAAGGTGTACCCTTTTCGGCTCTCGAATTTTTTCCTTTGCTTTATCATTCGTATTTACAAAGGTTGCCTTACCATGAAATAATAAGGTTGTGTTCGAGGGTTCGTACAAAACCTTGTCTTTATTGCCTTTCTGGGTTAAGGCGTTACCGAAGTTTTCTCCCGAAAATATCTTAAATATAAGATTCTACCGAGGGTAGCCTTTATAACCGGTTGTGAAAGAATTTTTCTTTTTCGAAGGCCTATTTTGTTACGGGTATCAGATGTCTCCGAGCCATGTTAAATTGGTCATAGCCTTTTAGTTTGGGATCTGCCCATTGGGCTTGTTTTCCCATTTTATATTGGCTTGCCTGAGAGAGCAGTCCCTGAGTGCGGTATCTGTGACCTTTAAAATCCGAGGATCGCCTAAAAGGTCTTATGCCCTAGACGCTCAATAGCTCGATATGTTCGAGTTTTATTTTTCGGAAGGCAGTCCCCGAGTGTGGGGGTGATTATCTGAACTCTTGTTATGATCGGCCCTTGAGCTCGTTTCCATAATAGATTGAAAGTATGGAATTGTAAAGTAGAAAAAAAATTTCTAAGACATGAGATAATTGCAAGGAAAACTACTTCTCTTTATTCTTGTAAAAAATGATTACACATGCGTACATGTTTTGTTCCAGGGCTCGAGCAATCTATGTGGGCACGGTTCGTTCGATTGTTTGGTCTCACCCCGTTATTATGAAGTAATTTCCTCACAATAAAGTTGACATCCAAGGGCAATGCCCCCCAGTACTCGAGGTTGATTGTAGAGGAACCTCGGATACTGTTAATGCTGTCTTTGACACCGATTCGTGATCGACCTTCGATTCTAAGATAGCACGATCCACTGTTGCCTCGTTAAAAACCTTGCCGAAAAACCCAATTGGGACAAAAACGGTTCAAGGGAAAAAGAGTGCAATGCGTGCTTTCAGATCTAAGGCTTCGTGCCATTCCTTGTCGATAACCTACAAGTGTTCGTCAAAAATATAAAGAATTGAAATGGAGTCGTACCTCAGTAGTAATATCGTTTGAGATGAGTTACGTTCCAATTGTTAGGCAATTGTTCTCCGTCCATCGTTCCGAGCTTTTAGGACCCTTTCCCTGTGATCTCGAGAATCTAGTACGTCCCTTCCTAGTTCGGACCCAATTTCCCTTTATTTGGATTTTGGCTGTTTAATGTCACCTTCTCAATACCAAGTCCCCGTGAACTTTGACCTCGATCATTTCTCCTCTCATTCCATGTAGAATTTCTCCCAGATCCGCTGCCTCTACGATCCCCATTATACGGTTCATATCGATCTCTATTTGACCTTGGTTCCTGGTCAATATCTCTCTTGATTCTATCTACGAGCCTGATAGGATAAACGGGCCCGAAAGGAGCCCCTAGTTGATCATCCTCGACCCTGATCTTCGACTGATACCGATTGTGTACATCGGCCCAAGTGACAGCTGGGTATTCGATCAAATTCTGCTTCAACTGCTGTGAAGCTACTGAACTTCGAACGTTAAGACCTTGAGTAAAAGCTTGAACAGCCCAATCGTTGATGACCGGTGGCAAATCCATCTGTTCCATTTGGATCGAGACATGAATTCTCTGAGCTTCTCGTTGTCCTTCTGTCTTACCTTGAAAAGGTCCGACTTCCTGGTTGCGACCTTGATGGCTCCGGTGTGTGCCTTTACAAATGAATCTACAAGCATAGCAAACGAGCCAATAGAATTAGGCGGTAAATTATGATACCATATCGTATCACCCTTCGATAGAGTCTCCCCGAATTTCTTCAGCAAGACGGATTCGATCTCATCGTCTTCCAAGTAATTTCCTTTGATAACAGACATGTAGGAGGTGACGTGTTCGTTTGTATCAGTCGTCCCATTACATTTAAGAATCTCAAGCATACGGAATTTCTTGGTGAACGGCTTCAGAGCTGCACTCGGGGGGAAAGATTTTTGTAGAAACTTTTTGGAATCTGGTCCTTTAAATATTGGTGGAGCCCCCGGGATCTGGTCGATCTTGGAATTATAGGTTTCCACCTTCTTGTCATTTTCCTCGATCTTCTTTTCCCCTGTCTCAATTCGCTTTATCAGTTCTTCGAGCATCTTAATGATAGCAGGGTTGGTCTCCGATTCCTTCTCGTTCGACCTCTTCGAAGTTGATTCGACCCTGTGTATGATTTCCTGGGATGGCTCGGGTTCGACCCTGCTTGATGTGTGGTTTTGATTTTGGAGCTGGATCGCCACCTGTTCAGGCTGCAACATTTTGATATCACCCGCGGGCTAACCCCACCATCTTCACCGCCATGTGCGTTCTGAGTGGTTGATTGAGTACCCCCGTGAATGCTGCTTTCGGGATCGACAGCCAAATTTCCATTGATGGCTATATGTGAACTGACGTCGATTGGATTTACAGCCGGAATTCCATCGAGGCCAGCAGGGGGTACAACGTTTCCTGGTGCAATGTTCTCATTTTTGTTGTGGTGGCTGAGATCATTATCAATGTGTTGAGGTGCTGATTGAGAGTTTGATATTTTTTTAATCCTGTAACCAAAGATACTTCAAAGACAAGTGTAAAATAGTGTGTGTTACGAAAATTTGTACCAGGTAATCACTATTATCCTTAGCCCTACGGTTGGCACCAAACTGTTTACCCTAAAAACGGATAACAATTGAATTTATAATTGGTTTTAAGGACCGTGATTTTACTTGGCACAAACTGAGAACAACGCAATATTGTTATTGAAATTAATTATAAATAGAAATAAAGCAAACCAAAAGAAATGTATAGCTTTGTTCCTTGAGCTAGGTCGCATTCGAATCAAACAAGTATTTCACTAGAAAGTATGAACAGAATAACAGAGTATTGAGAGCTTAAGAGAAAGATAGTATATTGCTTTATGTAGCGTGAATGTGATGTTCTTTAGAAATGATTAGACCCCTTTATATAGCAGGGGAGTCCTACCCTTAATACAATCCTAAATACAGTAAGAAATCTCATGATTAGCTAATTAATCAGTCTCTTCTTGATATGTGCCGAGATTCCCGTTTGATCCTTGCCCGTTCACGGATATCCTGGCTTTCCATTATTTGGCTCAGCAAGCATCCCTCGATCTTGCTCGATCTCCGTCCCGCTTGGTCTCGATCTTGGCTGGTCTCGATCTCAATCGGCCCCTGAGTCACGAGCTTGGCAATCTAACCTCGTGTCACGGTCCAGTATGACATGGGGTCGTACCTTGGCCTGCTGTGCCCCGGTCTCAATTAATAATACAAAAAGGGCAAGCACGATTTTGACCGTATACAAATCCTTAAAATTTTAATTTAAACTTAATAAAAGAGTATAATAACACCAAAAAAATAGAAAGTGCATTAAAAGTTTAAGAAAATTAAAAAGGATTACGAAAATCATGAATTTTTTTCTATAAAAAAACAAAATTTGTAGCATATTTTTATAAGTATAAAAAATGCAATAGTGTTAAAGTTATTATATGAGATAGAAATCAACTATGACATTTTAACGTTCAAAGAATTTTTTACAATTTCTTAAAAAATGTTACTTATCAAACTAAACAAATCATCGTTAAATAAAGTCTGATAATTTTGAGAGACATAGAACCAAGGCATGAGACAAATAGTAAATAAAAATACTAATTTCGGCAATCTATTTTCTATAAAATTATTCAAATGGTATTTGATGATAGGCTATAATTTCATATTTTAGTCGCTTATTACACTCTAATTTACTGCACTTTAGTTGACTTTGCGCTTTAATCGCTAGTGTTTTGCACTAATTGTGAGTTTTATGCCTTGTAGGTGTGATTACGAGCTATATAGATATTATGGAATGAATTTAAGTGATTTGAAACTTTGAAGTCTGAGTAAAAGCTCAAGGAATTAAGCCGGGATCGTGTTCGGGGGTCAAATTTGATAGTTGAGAACAAACGAAGACTCGATGGGGCATATTGCGCACTGTCTAGTAAAATGCACACAACTTTTTGATCAGAATTCCATTTGGGCTCCACAATATATGGTTGGAAAGCTAACTCAAAGGGCTACAACTTTCATGTTTTACATTTTTCCAAATTACAGGGTGAAAATTCGCAGTTACGGTAGGACCGCGGCAGAACACTGGTGCAGATTCTGAAGGCCATTCTGGCCGCGGTCCTGGCGTAACCGCGGTGGAACCGCGGCAGGACACATAAATTTCAGGGACTAAAGTGCAAAATACGGGATTTTAAGCCCTAAACCCTATATTAAACGAGGGAGGCCGGCCAAGAGCGAGGGAGAATGATTTTTGGAAGTGAAAAACATCAGAAGGAAGGGCAAAAGGCAAGGAGGATCATTGGGCATCAATCTTTAATCTTCTTCTTTGTTCTTTTACCTTTGAATATGAATTCTTTTGTGATTTTGTTATTTTTATGAGTAGCTAACTTTTTTAATTTAAGGTTTTGGTGAAACCCGTTGGGGATGAATTGGTTGTTATAATTAATATAGGTTTGAATTAGTTTAATCTCTATTTATTCAACTATGTTTTGATTGTGGCTAATTGAAAGGATCCTCAATTAGCCGCTCCTATTTAGTATGTATCTGCTTGAGAGAGAGTGCATATTTAGGTAGTTGTTTTAACAACATCACTCCCGGAGTATAGACGAGAGTCATAACCGAGGGTTTAGAGGTTGGATTAGAGATAACGATACCTCAGGTGCAATCTAAGTGAACTGTAATGTGAATCTAGCTAGCGTAGCTTGAGAGAGTGCGTCTAGTAAATTATCATAATTGCTTGAGAGAGATTTATGATAGCTGGAGAGTTCCTGATTAATAGAGGCAACTAAGTCAACGCTATAAGAAACATACAACCAAGGAAATCAACAACGGGGGAAACCATTACCTTAGACCTTTATTCTAATTATTTACAATTCAAGCATAGTTAGTTTTCAGCTGTTTATTTATTTTCAATCTTGTCTTCTTGGTGATATTAAACAGATACAGCTAAGCCTTAGTTCTCTGTGGGATTCGACTCCAGACTTTTAGACCGGATTATATTTGCAGCGACCGCTTATCCTTTTAAGGACTAGAGTTAGGCGTGATCAAATTTTGGCGCCGTTGCTGGGGAACTAACGGTGTAGTTGTAGCTGTATATATTGCTAGGGTTTGTCACACCTCCTTTTTCACTACACCCGCAAGGTGTAAAGGAGCTTTTCCACTTAAAGGATAATCGAAACGGAATTCATTTATTAAGAGATTCAAAGTCGCCACTTGGGAGATTTATGGTGTCCCAAGTCACCGGTTGAATCCCGAACCAAGGAATTATTGACTATGTTTAACAGTCTGCGATCCAGAAATCCGAGTAAGGAATTCTGTTAACCCGGGAGAAGGTGTTAGGCATTCCCGGGTTCCGTGGTTCTAGCACGGTCGCTCAACTGTCATATTTGGCTTATTTGTTTGATTTTAGTACATGTTTTAATCTATGGGCTTTTTAACTTTGAACCGCTTTATTATTATTATTTAAAGAGAATTGCAACGTCGTGAAAACACGTCTCGAACCGCGTCACATAAATGCACCCGCGATTTTTGACACATTTCGACTTCGTTGGGATTTGGATTTGGGTCACATAAATGTGCACCCGTATTTAGGAAGGTAAAATTATTTAAATTGCGTGCCTAAATAGACTATCACGTCATTATCTTTGGGGAAGGCCGTGAAATTCGCTAAACGGCCCATCTCGAAGTCTAAGTATTTTAACACAAACACTTATCGAGGGCCCCGCCATTTGTGTTTTGTCTAGCGAGGCTCGTCTCGTTTATTATTTGAAGCCCAGTCCTAAAGTAAACTATGATTTTCTACTTAATTTGTCTCTAATAAAAGAAGAAGCCTTAATTAATCGGTGTAAACTAGCATTGAAAGGTATTATAACGTGATATTAAATCAAGCAAACTTTAATAGTCGTCATGGGATCTTCAGCAGATTGGGCTTCATAACAGCCTAAAAGGAGGAGACTCAATTGACCTCACAAGGGGACAGGCTGCCTGAGGATGGGCCCTAAGCAGGTTCAGGCCCAAGTCTTATTCACCTCAAAAGTGGTCACGTTTGAGACCCTTAAATGCCCAGATTCCTTACTGACTTTTTATTTGTGATTTTGGCTGTCAACGGGCCTGATTATTGGTGAAACACACAGGCACTCATAGGCTTAGGCCCAGGTCCACACGAGTACATAAATCTGACTGGACTTGGGCCGTTCATTAAAATATTGAGGCCCAAACGACTTGCAAATAGAGTGATTTGTTAAACCAAAGAGATCCACAATTCAATTGGACTAAATGCTTATTGAAGTTACTACAAGCTAATACAAGTGTGTTCAGCAATTTACAATCAGGAAGAGCAAGATACACCTACCTAATGAACATATCGACTAGATTTTGAACATTTGCCCATGTGAGGTTGTTAAATGATGAATTAATATTAACAATTGTAAAGCTAACGATCGCCTAAAAGGATTATCATTCGTGCTATAAAATTAATTCAATTAACCAAAGCTGAATGCTAACAACAATTTATTTATCACGAGCATCACTGTCAACATGAACAAATTGAACAAATTAAATCATCTACTATGCTAAGGTATAATCCAAACAGTTTCTGATTTTAAAATTTTCCAGAACAATGCTAAACTAAGGCAGGTGCTAATTATGCTATGTCTACAGCTAGGTAACCATGAGTCAAAACAGTCCGAAATGGTCCAAATTACTACTTACACAGTCCAGTTTTAGTTCCACTATGCATACAGGAGTAACAATATGTCCCTAACCAAATCACAAAAGTTATCTAAAACATACAGAATTGTTAAAATAACAAGGCAATATCAGAATTTTGGGCTTCAATTTCATTTCATGTTTTGAACAGGAGATGCTACATCAAACCAGTCTCGAAGTGTACCTGGAATTAGAAAGGAATAGGAAATGAGAGAAGTCAGCAGCAATAGCAGGACTCAACAGCAATTCAGGAACAATTTCAGAAATCCAGCAATGGATCAATCAACACAGCAACATCAAGAGCAATTTTGAATCAAAATATCTTCTCAAACACCCAGGAACATTTCAGCAATCAAAAACCCACTAAACTGACCCAAAACTGACTTGTTTGAACTCAAAACTCAATCGAAATCAAACCAGGAATGATTCTGAACCTTAGCTATCAGAATTTGAGCTAAGAGATGCAAATCAACCACTAAACTTGAAATCAACCTAAGAAATGAATGGAACCGTACGTTTTTTTTTTTAATTTTCTGTAGCTTTTGTATATTTTCTTTTGAGATTTAGGATGGAAAAGAGACTTCAAAATTTCAAATCTAGAATTTGAATCTGAAATTCAAATTTGGATTCTGGAAACTATAGCCTAGTTTTTGGGGGGAATTGTGAGGTTGAAAACTTGTTATTCAAGGCAGCATACACTGCCTTTTATAGGCAAAGTGATATGCAACTTCCAGATTTCAGTTTTAACACTTTAGCCCCTCTTTTATTTTACCTTTTAGCTAATTACTCCCCCATTTCCTAACTTGTTCCTCAAGCTAACACCTTAAACTTCCTAAAAATCCAATTGTACCCTTATCTAGAAAGTTCTAGGAGATACTAGCATTACTTCTATTTCAGATAAAACCCATATTACCCCTGGATACTCTTGAATTTACTACCACTAATTAACTAAACCCAAACACATGACTAACTAAAGTCTGACTTATTCAGCTATAACCAGATTAACTAAACTAATCCTGATAACTACTTGAAAACAAACACTGAATTTAAAAACAAAATCATACATCAAAAGAATTTAACTCAATTGCTTAACCAATTCAAACAGCTACTAATTACCAATTACTGAACAGCTACTAAACAACTACTGATTTGAAACACGAAATCAATTATTAAAAGACTAACTATTCCTCACCAAATTGCAACCAAATGAACACATTGTTAATATCAGAAGAAAAGCAGCTACATCAAAACTGAATCGAATCCAATTAAACTAACAATTAATCACTTGAACTAATAAACTGTTGTTTGAACATTTAAACTAACAGAAGTGAAACGAGGATTAGATCAGAATTGACCAAATTAAATATCAAAAATAACACAGAAGAATAGAAAACAAATAAAACTATAATCAAAACAACTAATTAATTAAAAGAAACACTAAGAACCTAATGAAACTCACCGATCAATTTTCAGATTCAAAACTCGACCGACTCCAATGAAGTACGAGGGCCAATGACGTTGAATTCATCATGAAGGGAGCAAGGAGACCCTGTGGTATCAATCTAGTGTAATTTGGAGAAACTAGGGTTCGACCGGAAATTTCAAACCAATATTCGAGCAGTTCTAGCTATATTCGAGGAAAACTGGGGCTGGATATGGAGAGAGGAAGAGGAGAGGAACCTAGGGTGTTAATTTGGGCGGGATTGGGTCACCTAGGGTTTTGGCCGGAGAATTTCGATTCAAGATTCGAACCGTTCGGCTGGGATTTGAGTGAAATTATGGCCAGATATGGAAAGAGGACATGGAGAGGCATCTGTGGCGTAATTTTGGGCTTCATTGGAGAATCGCCGCCGCCGGAGGCGATTTCCGGCCGGCGGCGGACGGTGGCGGAATAGGAGTACGAGGAAGATGAAAGTTGTCTAGGTTAATCAATATTTTTCGGACAATTTTATTTAATCAACGAGATGGAATCACGGCCGTTGGATTAGATTAACGGATGGCCCAGATTCAATTGACACAATGCGACGTCGTTTTTGGGGAATGTGGAACCGGACCGGGCAACTGGGAGATTGGGCTGTGGACTGAGCGGTATGGGTCCGGTTTGGGCGTGTATGTGTTTGGGCTAGGATTAATTACAATGGCCCAATTTGTATTTAACTAAACAAGGCCTCTTTTCCATTGTTTTCCTTTTTTTTCATTTTGTATTTATATTTTCCTTCTGATTTTATTAAAATGCAAAATTACAATAAAGACCCAATTTATTTCCAAAATTAAGCTAAAAAATTGATTAAGTCCTATTTAAAAGTAAACTCATGACAAATTCAACAATTAACAATTAAACAAAAAATACAAAATGAACTAATTTTGTTATTTTCTTTATATTTTGTTTTAGAAACAACTTAACTACTAATTAATCCTAAAATATGAAATTAAATTCTAGATGCAAATGTCAAGTGTATTTTTTATATTTTTCATATGAATTAAAATGCACAAATAGAATGCCAACAATTAACATAAAATGTCACAAAATCCACAAAATTGCAAAATAATGAAAAAAAAATCATCTTATTTGAATTTTTGGGAATAATTCATGTAGGGCAAAAATCACGTGCTCACAGGGTTCAAGTTTGAACTTTTAGTTTGTTTTATTTTTTTTTTGTATTTTTTTTATAACTGTTGATTTGAGAAAAATGACATCTTGGAATTATGGGAATTTAGGTGTAGATAATTCTACTATTGATCTCCATACATGTTGTAAAGGAAACCACCCGTGGCAAAATTTTCAAAACATTCCTGAGAGCGAGTTATGTGCACCAACTCAATCTTATTTGTGGAATGTGTGTGATGTGTGTGGTAGTAAAAATGGTCACCTTCATGGTTTTGCATAAATTTCTTATTTTCCCCCAACCCCTTACTATGATGGTTCTACCTTTTCTTGTGAAGTTAATAGGAACAAAGAACCTGGGAATGCGGACTTGAAGGAGATCAAGGATATGCTAAAGTGCCTTCTGGAACAAAACAATGAGAAACAATTGCAGATAGAAAGGCACGAGGCAACTATTCGCAAGTTGGAGGCTCAATTGAGTCAAGTGGTTGGAGCTCGAGGTGGAGGCAAAAAGTGATTCGCGTCGTGCCGCGACGTTAAATCAAGTGGTTGTTGGGAGGCAACCCAGCTTTATTGCTTTCTTTTATTTTTTTTTATTTTTTTTTTAATTGTATTATTTTTGTAGTGTCAATTTTTTTTAGGAGCATGGAAAGCAAAGGTATTGGAAGGATGCAATAGCAAATCAAATGGTTGGAACTAAGTGTGAGGTACCCGCACGAAGGACAAAGCCTGGGAGAAGTCTGAGTACCCCATGAACTGCTAGTGCTTCGGCCTTTGGCCTACCATGGAGTTTCTTTCACCCTTTTATTAGTTATGGTGTGCATTGGGGACAATGCACAATTTTAAGTGTGGGGTGATGAGATTGTCTAGGTGACTTTTCATGCTACTTTAGCTGTATTAGTTTAATTAAATAGTTTTTTTTTAAAAGATTGGACTTTTCCCGACGATGGATCTATTAGACAATTTTCTTGAGGGATTTAAGTCTAAAGAAAAAAAAAATTAGGTAGTGTAATAATTCCCCTTGGTTTTTCTTTGTGCCACGGTTCTTTTCCAAGGGTTTTATTTGAACCGGGTGTAGTTAGTTTTTTTTTTGGGGGGGGAGTAGGAGCCATTGTGTTGTGTTTTGAATTGAAGCAATATCTCTTGACTTGGTTATGCCTTGAGAATAGTGAGTACTTTGGTTGTGTCGCTTAGGCTCAGTTTTTGACTCTTGCATAAGTACCTTAAATTGTATGATTTTAAATTTGCTTAACTGCTTTGACTAGAGTGTCTTGATGAAACCAATCCCGAGTGAGTTATGTGCCATGTGTGTGTAAGGATTTGTTATATTCTGTGCATTGCATTTGATGCCTAGAACTTGCCCCGTGTGTTTGCAAAGCGAAATAGTAGTGTTGTTCAGTCTTGGAAGTGATATAGGCGTTTTCTTGTTGAGCCAGATATGTATATTTTACCCACCTAATTGTTATGTATCGTAGTTAACCTCTTTGAGCCATAATCCTTTTTCTTTGGCAACCACATTACAAGCCTTACCCATTTGTTTGAATTAACCATCTATTTGAACATTTTCACATCTCATGAGCACTTGAATTGTTATGAACTTTGTAAAAGTTAAAGTGTGGGGTGGTTGGTTTGGCTTTTGAGTGGAACTAATTGAAGAAGGAGAAAGGTGCACTGTTTTGAAAAAGGAAGAGCCACATGAATTGAAAAAATATAGTTGGATTGTTGGGGAAAAAAAAGTATTTCTTTAATAAGTGGTGACTCTTGCTGTAATTGTGCTTAAAGAAGTATGGGGTAATATACATTGATATGAAGGTGGAGTTTGGTTTGACATAAGTATGGGGTTTAAATGTTAAAGTGTATGTATTAAAGTGCTTAGGGAGGTGTAGTCACTCTTATATCTAAATATATCCTACCCGTCCCGTAGCCTACATTACAACCAAATAAAGTCCTAATTGATCCTAGATTGAATGAGCTCGATTAGTAGAGTAGTACACTACGGGCAAGCTTATGGTGCATCTTTTGTGGCATATGAATGTTATTTCTGAGAGTGAGCGAATTCTTTCTATCTTGAGTTCCTAAGTGTTCTTAAATTTTATTGTGTGGAACCACTCTCTTTTGTTGTGTGAGGGTACTTGATTCATAAAGGAAAGGTAATGTCAGTGACCTCTATATTAGAGTAAGTGGGTGAGTTGTGAATAACGTGTGGTACTTGTGAGTCAAATCTTGAGGTGAAGATGTTACGCTTTTGTGCTTAGTCTATTTTAAATACTCTTGGTGTGATGAGTTAGGAGAATTGTTTAAAAAGGTCGTGTCTATAAAAAAAGTGTAGTTTGATTGCTCGAGGACGAGCAATGGTTTATGTGTGGGGTGTTGATGATAGGCTATAATTGTATATTTTAGTCGCTTATTACACTCTAATTTACTGCACTTTAGTTGAGTTTGCGCTTTAATCGCTAGTGTTTTGCACTAATTGTGTGTTTTATGACTTGTAGGTGTGATTCCGAGCTATATAGATGTTATGGAATGAATTTAAGTGATTTAAAGCTTTGAAGTCTGAGTAAAAGCTCAAGGAATTAAGCCGGGATCGTGTTCGCGGGTCAAATTTGATAGTTGAGAACAAACGAAGACTCGATGGGGCAATATTGCGCACTGTCTAGTAAAATGCACATGACTCTTTGCTCAGAACTCCATTTGGGCTGCACAATATATGGTTGGAAAGCTAACTCAAAGGGCTACAACTTTTGTGTTTTACATTTTTCCAAATTCCAAACGGAACAGGGTGAAAAACCGCGGTTACGGTAGGACCACGGCAGAACACTGCTGCAGATTCTGAAGGCCATTCTGGCCGCGGTCCTGGCGTAACCGCGGTGGGACCGCGGCAGGACACGTAAATTTCAGGGACTAAAGTACAAAACACGGGATTTTAAGCCCTAAACCCTATATTAAACGAGGGAGGCCGGCCAAGAGCGAGGGAGAATGATTTTTGGAAGTGAAAAACATCAGAAGGAAGGGCAAGAGGCAAGGAGGATCATTGGGCATCAATCTTTAATCTTCTTCTTTGTTCTTTTACCTTTGAATATGAATTATTTTGTAATTTTTGTTATTTTCATGAGTAGCTAACTTTTCTAATTTAAGGTTTTGGTGAAACCCGTTGGGGATGAATTGGTTGTTATAATTAATATAGATTTGAATTAGCTTAATCTCTATTTGTTCAACTATATTTTGATTGTGGTTAATTGAAAGGATCCTCAATTAGCCGCTCCTACTTAGTATGTATCTGCTTGAGAGAGAGTGCATATTTAGGTAGTTGTTTGAACAACATCACTCCCGGAGTATAGACGAGAGTCATAACCGAGGGTTTAGGGGTTGGATTAGAGATAACGATACCTCGGGTGCAATCTAAGTGAACTGTAATGTGAATCTAGCTACCGTAGCTTGAGAGAGTGCGTCTAGTAAATTATCATAATTGCTTGAGAGAGATTTATGATAGCTGGAGACTTCATGATTGATAGAGGCAACTAAGTCAACGCTATAAGAAACATACAACCAAGGAAATCAACAACGGGGGAAACCATTACCTTAGACCTTTATTCTAATTGTTTACAATTCAAGCATAGTTAGTTTTCAGCTGTTTATTTATTTTCAATCTTGTCTTGTTGGTGATATTAAACAGATACAGCTAAGCCTTAGTTCTCTGTGGGATTCGACTCCGGACTTTTAGATCGGATTATATTTGCAGCGACCGCGTATCCTTTTAAGGAGTAGAGTTGGGCGTGATCCGTATTCACAGTCACGAACTTCTCAATAGTAGTAAATATGTACAACACTATCACTCTTTATTTGAATTATTTTAAATCTTCATATTTCTATAAATAAATAGAACTTTCTTTATTCTTTTGTTAAAAAAAAAGGTCAACAGTGCCAAGTGTAGTAAATTTGATACACGATTTGCGAAGGATATATTAGGCGATCATTGAGTGTTAAGCGTTAGACACGTACTTTGCACAGTCGAGCACTTGTAATATAAGGCTCACAAAACTAGAACATTGTTTTTACGTGTATTATGTGGTACACAGGATTCTAGGACAATCATTTGCCATTGAATGCATCAAGCACGAGTCTCAATCTCTTCCATGTAGACTGCCCTTTCTTTCGGACTCGATCTTATCTCTACACATGAAGCTGATTATTCGGTTCGAAAACGACCGTGCAAGCTCATATACCGCAATTTAGTGATCGATAAATTGAAAAAGGATAAATATTAAAAAAATTAAGAAAAAGTACCCTAACGTATTGAAAATGACTCATAAATGCCCTTTATTAGCATTTTGGTCCATAGATACCCTTAATGGTTTCTTTTGGCTCAAACTTGCTCCTAAAACTCACGGAATTATGTTATAACTAACGGTTCAGTATAACCCACCCATTTATTAAGAAATCTAACTCGAATGACCCATTATCCGTTTAATTTAGCTTAATCCCACTATCACCTCCAAAGTCTTTATACACTGTTGAAGAAGCTGAAGTTAAAAACTGGTGCAGATACTTGCATTTTTGGCAATGATCTCTAGAGTGCAGTGACTGAAAGCACACGTGTCAAGAAGTAAGTCAAACAACTAAACTCTCAAGAAAAGAAAAAATAATTAGTAAGTGAAAATGAAGTTAAAAATAAGAACCAGAACCTTAGCTAGCGTTTGGCCATAGATCCCAAATTTATTTTGAAAAATTTGATTTGGGTAAAGTTTGGTTTGAAGATGAAAATGTGTTTGGACATACGTTTTCAAAACATATTATCCAACTTTTTGAATTCGGGTCATAAGGGCTCTGCAAAGCTTTTCCGTTTGATAAAGATAGAAGTGGTTGACCTTCAAAAACTAAATTTAAATTTAGTCAACTTTCATTTTCAATTATTTTACGAATAAATTCTACTCAACCCCTTATAAAATACTACTCCCTTCACTTTTTAAATGAGACAATGAACCCCTTTATCTTAAAATCGATGGCAAAAAATGAGTGTCATTACATGTATTTTCAAAAGGTCAGAAATAAATTTCAAGTTGTACTATGAATTATAACAACTTTTCCCTTATTTTTACTTTATTTAGCAATATTTTTATTTTTAGTTTGTTCCCAAAAAAATGGTAACTTTCTAATTTTAAATTAATTTAACAAAAAATTTTAATTTTATCTTTAATTAGATACTTAATTTATTGTCACACAAATATTTATGATTTATTGTAGCTTACAAGTTTCAAAAAGAATCTTAAACTTCGTGTATATTCAAATTTTGTCACACAAAATGAAACGAAGAGAGTACTTTTTTTAGTAATTAAAAATCTGAGCATAGTATTGTACAAAATAATTGCTTTGTATGAGCTTTATGTGTTCTTTTTTTTTTTTTTTTATATTGAGAAAAATATTTTAATCCTTTTCTCACCATTCTTCGACATTAGTATTTTCATTCACACGACCATTAGTCTCTCGAGATTCTGATTCATACCATTTCGTCAGAAAAGGGTGGGGAAAGTCGGAATTAAGGGTTATGTCACTATGTGGAGGTTAAGCTGCAATTATTTTGATAGAAGGTCAAATTTTGTTAGGATGTAATTTTCATGTGCATAAACTAGCATTATCATTATCACAAGGATTAAGGAATATTTTTTCTTTTTTCCCTTTTCTAGTTGCGGAACAATTTGCAATATGGCCTTTTACTTATAGTTTGTGTTCCACGAAAATATTTTCTTGACAAATAAGTGATTTTTTTTACTTATTTTCTAGCGTTTAGTTAGGTAGCAGAAAGTATTTTTTTTAAAAATATATAATTTAAGCAATCATTACGGGAGACGAAATTGGTAAAAGCGAGGGAAGGTAGTAGGTTGGGGTCTAATGGCCGGGGTGGCAGTGATAGGGGTGGGAGTAAAGGTGGCAAAGGGGGGGGGGGGCGTAGAATAAAGTGAGGAAGGTTGAAAAAGATTTCTCAAAAATATTTTTTCTCCTTTTGATAGAAAAGTCATTTGAGTTCATGATAATAATATTTTTCAAAATTTTTCAGCCAACGAAACATGGAGAAATTAAAATACAATTTTCAAAAAATATTTTTCTTCATTATCAAACACACCCATAATCTCGAGTCCGGAACCTAAGTATCAATTGTTTGGACTCAACGAACCAAAATAGCTCCCTAAAAAAACTAAGTACCATTTTATACATTTACATGCTCTATACGTTAACGATCAGTTATCCCGTTAATATATAGCGCATGTAAAACATGCGATATACTAATCAAAGTTGGTCATGTATAGTGCATGTAATTTATGCGCTATACCGTAATAAAAGAACGACCACCCTGCTTCCCCAAGAAGACGCGTCGACTGTCCCCTCCCCCAATTTTTAAAATTATTTTTCCTCCATTGGAGCCCACACAGGTCCCACAAAAAAAGCGCAAATTTTATATTTTTTACGAAGATTGAAGGTCTATCCATGGCGTAGAATAAAGTAAGTGGCCGAATTTTGAGAAAGTCCAAAAATACATTCGAACTTTCCAAAAATCTTCAAAATTTAGGTATTTCTTAACACTTTTCTCCTTATTAATTATTTACATTATGTGTATTAACTATTGCGCTCTTTATTTCAGATCCTTTTGTGTAGCTTTTTTTTTTTTTTTTTGTAAGTTGTAGTAATTGTAAAATAAATTTCGGGTTTATTTTCTAAAAAATTCCATAAAAAATTAGGAATAGTGACATTCTTGTATAATTTGCAATATTGTTGGTGTTTGTAATTTTTCTCAATTATTTGAAATTTAGTTAGTTTTTTTGTTATTTATTTATTTTGTTGAATATTGTTTAATTAGAGAATTTTGTGAATTTTATTGTTTATTAATAGTATTGAATGTATTTGTATAATAGTATATAAATATTAAATGTTTATTAAATGCTGACTACTTTATTTGTTTGCCAGCCATAAAAGTAATATTTTGATTCCTACTTCGGTTGTTAAATTCTTACATTGCCCGCTATAAGTTAAAAATCATAACATACTTAAGAATTCTTTCATTGTTGAATAAAAATTGGATAGCTGGCAATACAGAGGATACTCTGTCGGTATTTTGTCGTGAAATCCAAAAAATAAACGTATAAATAAATCTCATACAGTAATAATAAATAAATCTTTCATTATGAAAAAGTAAGATAACATACGTTTAATTAATATTATTCAATGTAGAGTTAATGTATAAAGACCCCATTCAACTTGTCATGAAAAATCATTTACACACCTAAACTTTACGGGTGTCCTAACACCTCACTATTGTTAAAGTAATTGTATTTATTTACTTCCTCCTAAGTCTTGGTCAGCCGCGCGTCTTAGACAATGCAATTGAGCGCATCTTTGCTCTATTTAATCATTAAAAACACCCAAAAGAAAGAAAAAATTAAATTTTTAACTTCAATATAAACCCCAACCAACAGTAAAATCCATTCTTCCCCAATATTTTACCAAACCCAATTGAAGAGCCCTAATTTCTTCTTCATCTAAATTCTGCCGAAATTGCATCAAATTACTCTTTGAAGTTTTGATCTTTGAAAGCAAAGGTAATCTTTCTCCTCCAAACGTTATAATGTTTCACAGATCATTCAACTTCAATGTTTGAGCTTGATTCTTCAAAGAACTTCGGCTTCGAACGGGTCTTTCTCCAACTCGTCAGGAACTCTAAATAACATTGAAATCGAAGGATTTTGCAACCGGTCACTTCGATTTTGTTCGGACAAATCAATTTTGGCGAGGCAAGAAGAATTTTCAATGGTTGGGCATTAGGGTTCTTCAATTTGGGAATTTTTAACTGATAGGGTGAATAAGGCTCGTTTAGAGATTGTTATTTTTATTTACTAGACATTTTGAATTGAGAAAAAATCAAAGTTTGACCAGAAATCGGCATCAAAAAGAGCTGGTTTTTCATGAAATATTTCTGAAGATAAAAGAAACCATAGAAAGATTTTGGTTCTTTGGAAGAACAGAGGAGGTCTAAGTGATATGTATATTCCATCACGCCCATAACCAGATTTTTCCACTGAATTGAACACTATTTTTTTCTTGGTTTTTATGTAATGCTTTTTTCTGAATTTTCAGTGGGGAATGAATTGGTATCTGGAATTCTTGAATTGAGGAGAAAAGATAGGAAGATGACAAGGAAATATATAATGTGCTATGAATATTAGATAGAGGAAAGACAGTTTGTTGAGTGCCTTCCATGTTAATTACGTGGCTTACTAATAAAGCGCGTGTTTCCCACTCATATTAATATAGCTGGGTCAGAGCTTAGGAGGGAGTAAATAAATACAAATATTTTAACAATAGTGGGTTGTTAGGACACCCGTAAAGTTTAGGTGTGCAAATAATTTTTCAGGACGTTGAATAGGGTCTTTATGCATTTTCTCTTCGATGTAAGGACATCATTATAGATCGCCCGACTGTTTCATCCTAGACCCCTATCACATGAGCTACTTACGCTCCAGGCGGGCCATAGGTCATCACGTATATGGGATGAAGAGTTGTTTAGCTAGAACTTCCACCCATGATGCATTGATGATTTTTTGGGAGTTTATTAGGGATCACCCACTACATCAGTATACTGTCGTGTGCCTCACTCGGACTGGTTTTTAATAAGTCGTCGAGATCGGCCGGTTACAGTTCGACTGGCCATTGATCACGACGCTAGAGGCACTTAAATTTCATTTTCATACCGGCGATGTGACTATCACATTACAGGGCGTAGAGGTTTTATTTGGACTATCTGTTGACGGTCTTGATGTCCACTACCCGCATGTGATTAGGGAGTATAGGAGGCTTGACTATCTTAAGATGCCGGAGAGGCTCACTGAATTTTGTGTGGTTAAGGAGCATGTGATTATTTGAGTTAGCCGATTACAGTTATTGCCTGTGAGCCAACACATTGAGGCGCTACACGAGCAGATCACGGATCAGACACTGGATGAGGGTATTGAGCGATAGTCTAGGCTATTGCTATTGATGATATATGGCGACATTCTTTTTCCGAACACCTCGGGGAACCTTGTGATCCTACATTTCTTGGCTCATCTTGAGCGGTTAGATGATTTACCCATATACAGTTATGGCAGCGCCGTTCTAGAGTACTTGTATACGCAGCTATGCAGGGCATCGACGGGTAGCGTGAGGGGCGCCGCTAGATTTATTCTGCTTCTACATGTGATAACTTTATCAATTCTTTTCATGAATATAATATATGTATTAGAAGTACTTAGTTTTACGTTCATAATCAATATTAGGTTTGGGCTTGGCAGAGATTCTTGCAGATGCAATCCCTCCTTGACCACTAGCTCCAGATGCACCACCACTGCCACTGCTACCTCGTGCTAAGAGGTGGGTAGATAGGAGAGGCCGCGCCCGCGACTTCAAGTCTCAACATCATCTCCCGCTCCATAGGGATATGTGGATCTACTAGATGGTGATCAGGTAAATATTCGACTTAGTATGCTTATTAATAGCTAATTTGTCTTGCATTTACTTATTGTTTTTGCGTTTAATAAATAGTTCGTATGGATTCCATATAGAGACGAGCTCATCGCTAGTTTGCCATACTATTGCTCACAAGGTCGAGCTATGTGGATTTCTGAGTTCCCATTGATATGTCTCGATATAGTTGAGCATCATCTGACGGGGAGAGTCCTACATATTTTGGTCGGCCACAACATATACATGCTCATCCCAGTTGGCATGCCACTCACTACTAGAGGGATGATCGCAGTTGAGTTGGCCACGCGTACTTGTTCTGGCTCGAGGACCGGATAAAGGACTAGGAACGGAGGCATTTCACGTTTCCTCCAGACCCTTCACATGATGGTGTTGAGGGTGAGCATGAGTACATGGCGTGGTATCGTTGTGTTACTCGCACTTTGATATGTAATCCTGATCATCGGGAGGGTCGTCGGTACGTTCCATACGTCGGGAGGCATGAGGTACTGGTACATTATTTGATATACTTACGTATAAAATTAGATTTACTTAATCTGTTTAATTAATATGTTACATTCTATGCAAGCTATTGACTTACACCATATTCACTAAATGGGTCTGGAGATGTTGTAGCAGTTAGGCAACAAAGGGCTACTACTGCACCATTAGGGTCGTCAGGTTTCTGCGCTTGCTATTTCCACATTGGTAGATGCACGAGCGGATGTGCGGTTAGGTTTTGATAGAATCTATGTTCCACTAGAGGATTAACATCATGGCCCATACGTCCCCCCAACACATGGTAGATGTGTCAGGCGTGGCCGGAGAGGACGGGGTAGCCCGCGTTGTCGGGGTGATCGGTGCGAACGGAGTGGCCACTAAGGGGGCGTTGAGGCACCCGTGGAGGATTTTTCAGAGGGTATTCCCGGTGACCAGGGTGAGACACATGATGTTGGTGATGATATTCCTAATTTTAGATGGTTGTCACCACGGACTTCACAGTTTATCCAGCCGGCTACTTTATCAATCACGGGCGGCTACATTATGTCGTATGACTGGGATGAATTGCCGCCACACTGCTAAGAAAACTAATAATATGCCTAATAACTTCCAATATTGGATGAATTTCTACCACGAACTGAATTGCCACCGCATCCTAAATCAACTATAGGATATTTACGGTGATCGTGTCCTGTTTGGGAATATAGACCATATTTGCGCGTATATACGGTATCCCCAATATCCATTTGATTTCTTATCCACTTTCTTATTTGCACTCCCTTTCGATGCAAAAATATCTTGTTACAAACTATAGCAAATCGTTCCAGCGGCCAGTAAAACTCAAAACTCACTGGTTGAAAGTGTCCGCTATAGGTGCTTGCGTATGCAGCCGCACTATATTTTCTATCAACACAACTCGTCGCCGCAAACCTAGTTTGTTGAAAGCAGGTCATGGTATAAGAGCATGGCATGTGGTAAATCCTCCATTTATAACATGAACATAACCGCGTGCTCTCATTGATATTGTAGGTATTAGTACAACGGCCTTGATGCAAACTAGTTCGAACTTCAAAAATATTTCAATTACTGCAGTATTGCAAATCTTTATGTCACTGTGACTGCTTCCTATAACGCTCAAACCGTTGCATCAGTTTTTGGCATAATTTGAAAATCACTTTCAACCGAGGAGGATGCACTGTGGAATCTGTCAATGAACTTCTCTGCCATCTGCTTGAATGATATCCGCACCATGGCTGTGACTGACAGTCCACAGGCTAACCTCAACAACCCCTTGAAATACTCCGAGACAGTTGTAGTTAAAATTCCCATATTCTACCACCATTCTTATGCGGAGTCCATTTCTCAATATCAATTTCCCTCAACAAAACATAAGCTCCATCGTCTTCCTGTTCTCTCTTGATAATCTGTTGCAATCATCCACATTAGATCATACAACCTATTGTTCGAATTAGCCCTCTAGAATTCGGCCTTCAAATTCCTGACATACTAATGGTGGTAGCAATACGACTCCATCCATTCATCCAAAGCACACAAAAAACTTAAAATCCCAGTGTGCCGATCAGATATTAGACAAATACCTTAACATTGTCTCACAACGTGCTCCTTCAAGTGGTTTAAAAATCATGTCCAAGTCTCTTGACTATCATTGCCATAAATAGCAAAGCCAAGGGGAAATATTTGGCCATTAGCATCTACCACAACGGCAATCAACATCTTTATATCGTACTTTCCATACACATGTGTGTCGTCTATGGAGATTACCGGCTACAATAAACAAAACCATCAATGGATGGTTTAAATGCCCAAAACACATATCTGAATATGTTTTCTAGAATGTCAGGACGACGGCCGTGCTTCCATTCAACAACTTTCCCGGGATTAAAGAGTTGCAAAGCAGCCATGTACCTTTCTAGAGCCGCAAATGACTTATCTCAGTTGTCATAAACAATCTCAACCACACGTTTACACCTGAGAAATACCTTTCTTTTGATAATGGTACACCTATATACCTGTGCAACTGATGTTATGCACTCCTTCGTCTTGTACCTTATTAACGATTCATTGTGTGGAATCAAGACAAGGAAAATCAAATTAATGTTCAAGTTAAAATGATCCCATTGAATGTGTCCATATTACAGGTATGCTTGCCAATGTATTTCCTCACCACCCATATATTAATTTTCATCTTTCTCCCATGCAACATCCACTTACAACCTTGGTCCCATCTACGACAAACCACCTTATATATATATATATATGACTCAACAACCTCGATCTCACGACAGTTTTTTATGCTGTAAATTCGCACCGCCCTACTGAGGCGAGCCTTGTCATTGAAAAGCATACTTTTGTAGCACCTCCGATGGTTTACTTTCATCCCACATTGTTGTACGAATATCATCAAGATCCCTTATGAGGGCATCCATATACGGCATACCTGGAAAGTGATCAAGGTAGGGAATCTCCCTTGAATGAAAGGTACACGCGACTTATACATTGCTGGTCTAACGGTAGGTGGATTCTGCATATACTGAGCATGCTGAGTGGTGGCATCATGCTCCATCGTCAAATCTAGTTGCTAATTGTCACTCTCATCTGTGATGTGTAGTTCCTCATTATCTCTTTCATTAGAGAAGGGTGCTTCTTCGCCTGACTCATCAACATTGCTGTCATAATCACTATCATCTTCCCTACTCTGTGCATCAACCATATCCTGATTCAAAATATCGTCATCTGCCAACTGAGTCAGGACAAGACCGTCATGTTGCTCATTTTCCCTGCACAACCAATCGAATAATATTGTGTATATCTCAATATAGTTTATTAACTTTAATGCTTAAATATACCATTCATAATTTGTAGATAGCCATGATGCATATTACCAAATTGCTGATGACTCGAGGATTGACCAGCATGATCCATCCCTCTAAAAGTAGGTAGACTCCCACTGTTGGTTCGTTTATTACTTGTAAATTTCATATATGATCGGTAACCACTATGAAAGAAATAAGAGTTATTACTATTATTATACTTAAAACAAATAGTTATACTACATTAAGATAAGTTGCAATTTACCACTCAGCCTGTGAATTTTGTAAATTTGACGACCCTCCATGTTGCTGCATTGGTGAGAAGTTGTATCCTTGCTTCTTGTTAACCCGTGGAGATAATTTTAGATCATGCCAGACTCTTTCATAAGGAACTTGTTCAGATAAAACAACTCTGAAAACACCACTAGGTGGTTGAGTGTTGGCCTTACTTTGTGGAACATCAGTCCTATTGACGTCTTCGGACTTTACGTACATTTTCAGCATGCTTAACACAAGAACATCCATGTGTTCATCTGGAGTTCTCAAATCTTGTTGAGTTTCATCGTCATCGATGTTAAACATGCATAACAAGCCACTCCTTGTGGAGTAAGCGAATACGGATATCTTCCGGCTACCTTAAGATTAACCAAACGTTTACTCACACTCATCCTATTACACATCAAAGATACCAACGTGTGGTACTCGAATGTAAGTGGCAACTTAACAATACACTATGGAGAACAACTATAGTGTACCCAGTTATTCTCCATCACACCCTCGCTGCCTTAATATAACGCAACCATAATATTTTGCTCATCAGACATTGTAGAAAAATTCAAAAAGAGCTTTGTATATATTGATGAAGATGAAGGGATGTATAAAGGATGCTGAAGAACAAAAGCAAATTGGTTCAAATTCACTCGAGAATGATTTTTTCGAGAATGAACGTTCGACCTTAAGTAAGCAACTATAGATTCCTTAGGTACATGAAATAATAGTATAGCACATGTATTACATGAGCTATACACATAGCGCATGTATTACATGCATTATACCGATCGTAGTCATTATATCCGGTATAGCGCATGTTTTACATGCGCTAAACATTAACGGGATAATTGGCCGTTAGCGTATAGCGCATGTAAAATATGCGCTATATATAAAATAGTATCCCGTTCTTTTATACACTTATTTTGGCCTCTTGAGTCCAAAAAGTAGTTACTTAGGTTGTGGACTCCATAATCTCTTTCAATTTCAAATGTCAACCAAGAATAACAAAAAGTAAAAGGTATCTAGATTTTCTTTGAAAAGCTTACGCAAGCCCTTTTTTTAAGAAATTTTTAATTATCTATATCACATTATAACTTATTATCCCTTTTAAAGAGGTTATCACTTAATTACATTAGTATATGTAATTTACTATTTATACAAAATTTTGCAAATTACCATTAAAAAGGCATCTCCAATTTTTCCCTGCGGACAATGGACTTCTCTTTCCATTAAAAAAGTACAGTACAACTTATTATTCCAACTCAAATGAAAGCAACCATCCTCGAAGTAAAACAAAGATCAAACCTTTTTTAATCCAAATGCTAAATAACAAAATTAATTGTACTATATAAACAGAGAACTTAGAATATTGCAATTCGCAATTCAGTTCATTCGACTTTCTGTTTTTAAATTGTATCACTGTTTATTGTACTCTACATATTTGCTGGTTTAATTCTATGATGCTAGCTTAATCTCTCTAAGTAGGTTTCTTTTAGCTTTTTGGAATCAATAAACTAAATAATATTAATCAGAAGCGAGTAGATTGAATTGAAAATCCTGTTAATCAATTAAAAACTCCATAGATAGGCATTAAAAAGTTTCGAAGCTCTAAATTCAAAAAATTAAAATTTGTGAAATTATTATTTACTCGGATTAGGTGTTGTATAAATGACTGAGAATATTTTTTGGGGTTTATATCTTAATTTTAAGAGAACTTGATGAAGATTCGAGGTTGTTTTACTTAGAATTTCAGATCGAAATTCGAAGAAGAAAACTTAAACAAGTTATATATATTTTGTATTTCAGCTGTAGAAATGACATATAAAATATATACAACTAATAAATTATATACAAGCAGTATGAAATATGTATGTAAATTGTAGTTTTTTATCGGATCTACACAAAAAAATATATTCAAGTTGTAGATAAACTGTAGATTTTGATCGAATTTTGCATATATTTTATAAAAACCTTTAGTTACTTTATGTAAATATAAAAATTTTAGATAAATCGGATAAATAAGTTTAAAAATTCGTATATATACAAAAAAATCTTTTTTTTAATGAAAAAATAGGAGGAAGTTTTTCTTTTTTTTTTTTACCCTTTTCTTTTGGCATTCCTCCTTTACACAATAGTCCCTCGGCTTTGGCTTAAACTAACAAAGTTCAATGATTGTTCATCATTTTAAAGCAAAAAAAACAACAATAACAACAAACTCAGTAGTTTTCCATAAGTGGGGTCTGGGGAAGGTAGGATGTACGCATGCTTTCCCCTATCCCTAGAAGGGAAGAAAGGTTGTTTACGATAGACCCTCGGCTAGAGAACGACTGAAAAAGAAAAGGTAATTTCAACAAGTAGGAATAACAGCAAAATGAAATAAGATTGAATCCAATAATGCAGTCAAACTCTAGGTAATGATAGCCATCTATGGATAAAAAATATCATACTAACACTAATGCTAGCGAATTGAGTAAGACAAAGAGAAACGATCGACTACCTACGAACCTTCTACCCTAATCTTTGACCTCAACATCCTCCTATCTAGGGCCATGTCCTCAGTCAGCTCCAGCTGCGCCATGTCCCGCCTAATAACCTCTCCCCAAGACTTCTTAGGCCTACCTCTATTCCTCCTGCTACCCACCGAGGCTAACCGCTCGCACCTTCTAACTAGGGATTCTATACTTTTCCTCTTAACATGCCCAAACCATCTCAACCTCACCTCTCGCATCTTATCCTCCACAGGGGCCACTCCCACCTTTTCCCGATAACTTCATTCTTAATCTTATTCAACCGGGTATGCCCACACATCTACCTCAACATCCTCGTCTCAGCTACTTTTAGCTTCTAGGTATGAGAGTTCTTGACTGGCCAACACTCTGCTCCATACAACATAGTCGGTCTAACTACAACCTTATAGAACTTACCTTTAAGTCTCAGCGGCACATTCTTGATGTTCTAAACGTCAATACCACACAAGAGGGGGGGTGATTTGTGTGGTACTCAATTTTTCGCTTAAACTGCTTCTGGAAGGACCTGGTTCTTCTAGGTGTACTTATCACTACTGTTTGCGGAATTAAAAGTACATAAAATAAAGAACACGGAGATTTTTACGTGAAAAACACCTGGCTCAAAAGGTGAAAAAACCACGACCTACTACTCAGTAGGATTTTCCCAAACTTCCACTAAAATCACTGAGCCAAAACTGCATTTACAAAACTCTTTGTAAACCTAAGGATTAACTCTAATCCCGTTGTGGCAACCAGCCTCTAACTGCTGCGACAACTTCAAGTTAACTCTAACTTGAATACTCAAATTACCTATTACAATTGCTTCTAGATAAAGCTGAAAGGTACAATATAAAACACCTACTACAATTGAACTAGAAATAAAGAAAGACACATAAAACTCTTTATGGAGCTGGTTCTTCAATCTGGTTCTTGTAGCTTCAGGTTTGCACACTTGAATCACACACGAGTTGCTTGAAAAAAGCCTTGCTATTTTGCTCCCAATTCACGTTTAACTTCTGCGTTTTTGTGCAACAATTTAATGTGAGAACATCCTGCAATTTATAGAGTTAGTAGATGAAGAAATAACTAGAGTTCTGATGCAACTCCTCCTTGGTGGAAGAGTTCTAGTTGATTTCAACTTCTAACTCCTTCACTATCTTGAATTGTGTTCTCTTTGATTAAGGAGTCCTTCTCCTTATCAATTATGCAACCTTTTCGATCAGGAGATATTAAATACACCAATTTAAGCTTATCTCCTTCACGTGCATCCCACATGCTTGAATCTGCCCGTTTTTGTGAACGTGAGGGATGGACCACTGGATGGACCTGGTTTATGTCTGAGTTCCTTTGTCAGTCTTCAAAACTAACCTTTACTTGGGCCAACAAATTCCCCCTTTTTGATGATGACAAACACTGTGCTTTTCATACACTTAGGCCCTGCCAGAACTCAGCTCAAAATCAACACAATGTTAGAAACATTTTTCCTTTATATCACTTATCATCAAGGACCAGGTACATTAGGTTATAAACATCACTGTTCAAAGTGTAAAGCACAACCTTTTTCCCCCTTTTGGCATCATCGAAAAGTTGCGTAAAATGTGAGATAACCAGATTTTAAAACTTACTCATGGCCACTGGGGCTACTTCAAATGCAAATATAGATTAATCATCATATATCAAACTAAGAATTTCAACCATCAAAGAAATATAAACAAACAGTTAGAGCAAAAATAGTGACCTTCATTGATGATTGATAAGATTCTACCACAAAGAATAAGAAGAAATAAAAATACTGAAAACATGAGCAAAAGAAACAAAACGTTCCGAACTGGGTCACTGGTTGATCTACACTAGGCTAGGATATAAGGCTTGCAAGAGGTAGGGGCTGGGTTATTTTCTTGGAGAAGTTTCAGCATGTCTTGAAGAGTTCCATCATTCTTCTCCTTTTTCCTTACAAGTTCAGTTCTGAGAACATCTCTCTCAAATTCTGCCTAAACCAATCGTGTCTTCAGCCTTCCTATCTCAATATCCTTTGCCTCACTCTCCTGTACCAAGACTCTAGCTTTGCTATTGATAGGTGTCTTTTTAAATGAACCGGGTTCATTAGGAATGACATTGACTTCATAATCGCAAGCAAGCAGAGTATTAACCCCACTTATTCGTAGGTACCTTGAAACGTGAAAGCATAGTTGTGAGAATGAAACCATAGGGAATGGCATGAGTTTTGGTGCCATTGATAACTCTATCAGTAGGTCCGTGAGGGTTTCCTATTCAGATGGAACAGGTTCATCTATAACTATTCCAAGTTGAACCAACCCCTCAGCAGCTTCGCCAGACCCACTTCCCCCTGTTTTGCTCACACTCTCTTCTATTTCAGTAAATTCCTCTCCCCAAATAACCATTGCACCAGT
>NW_017670702.1:264731-274599 GCF_001879085.1 Nicotiana attenuata | reverse complement strand
TGGTGATCAGTCTTCCCACACTTGTAACACCCCTCATTGGTTTGTTTTTCAGGAACCCTTGGTTTGATGTAGCTTCCACTTCTTGAAGGATCATTTTCTCTCATTAGGTACTTCTTGAAGTCCTTTGTGATCATGGTAATTTCATCCTTCTCTAGATCAGCACCTTCAGTGATTCTGAATGCCATGCTCCTTTCCTTCTTAGGTGCATCCATCTTCATGGTTTGCCTTCTAAGTTCATAAGCAGTGAGATTTCCAATTAGCTCATCCAACTTGAGAGTGGCAATGTTCTTTGATTCCTGAATAGGTGTGATTTTGCTTTCCCAAGAGATTGGCAGTACCCTTGTCAAAATCTTCTCAACTTTGTCTTCTGCAAGAATAACCCTTCCAAGAGATTTAAGTTCATTTGTTAGTGTTGTAAACCTTGTGTACATCTCCTGGATGGTTTCTCCTTCCATCATGGTGAAATTCTCATATTGAGAATATAGCAGTGTTCCTCTTGATCTGTTTACTTGAGGAGTTCCTTCATGAGCCACTTGTAAAGTGTCCCATATCTCCTTAGCAGCGGTACAACTTTGAATTCTACTGTACTCGTCTGGATCAAGTCCACACACAAGCCATTTCTTGGCCTTTGCATTCTTTTCCCACTTCCTCAAGTCCTCAGCATTGCAGTCAGCTCTTGTTTTTGGCACATCTACTCCTTCAGAATTCTTCTTCATGGTAGCAAGGGGACCATCAGTGACAATGTCCCATAACTGATAGTCTTCTCCGATGATGTGATCTCTCATCCTGTTTTTCCACCAAGAGTAGTACTGCCCATTAAAGAGTGGAGGCCTATCAGTGGATTGCCCTTCCCAGTTTCCAGGTGGTGCACTCATCTTGATCTGTTCCTAAGGTGTTAGCCTCTTCAAGGATAACCTGCTCTGATACCAATTGATGTTTTAAACGTCAATACCACACAAGAGGGGGGGTGATTTGTGTGGTACTCAATTTTTCGCTTAAACTGCTTCTGGAAGGACCTGGTTCTTCTAGGTGTACTTATTACTACTGTTTACGGAATTAAAAGTACATAAAATAAAGAACACAGAGATTTTTACGTGGAAAACACCTGGCTCAAAAGGTAAAAAAACCACGACCTACTACTCAGTAGGATTTTCCCAAACTTCCATTAAAATCACTGAGCCAAAACTGCATTTACAAAACTCTTTGTAAACCTAAGGATTAACTCTAATCCCGTTGTGGCAACCAGCCTCTAACTGCTGCGGCAACTTTAAGTTAACTCTAACTTGAATACTCAAATTACCTATTACAATTGCTTCTAGATAAAGCTGAAAGGTACAATATAAAATGCCTACTACAATTGAACTAGAAATAAAGAAAGACACATAAAACTCTTTATGGAGCTGGTTCTTCAATCTGGTTCTTGTAGTTTCAGGTTTGCACACTTGAATCACACACGAATTGCTTGCAAAAAGTCTTGCTATTTTGCTCCCAATTCACGTTTAACTTCTGCTTTTTTGTGCAACAATTTAATGTGAGAACATCCTGCAATTTATAGAGTTAGTAGACGAAGAAATAACTAGAGTTCTGATGCAACTCTTCCTTGGTGGAAGAGTTCTAGTTGATTTCAACTTCTAACTCCTTCACTATCTTGAATTGTGTTCTCTTTGATTAAGGAGTCCTTCTCCTTATCAATTATGCAACCTTTTCGATCAGGAGATATTAAATACACCAATTTAAGCTTATCTCCTTCACGTGCATCCCACATGCTTGAATTTGCCCGTTTTTGTGAACCTGAGGGATGGACCTGGTTCATGTCTGAGTTCCTTTGTCAGTCTTCAAAACTAACCTTTACTTGGGCCAACAATTCTTATTACACAAGACACCGGAAAACGAGCCTCCATTTCATCCATCCTGCTCTGATACGATGCGTGACATCTTCATCAATCTCCCCGTTACCTTGTATTATAGATCCAAGATACTTGAAACTACCTCTCTTGGGGATGACTTGCGTATCAAGCATCACCTTCATATCCCCTTCCTGGGTACCGTTGCTGAACTTGCACTCCAAGTATTCCGTCTTGGTCCTGCTCAACTTGAAACCCATAGACTCTAGGGTCTGCCTCCAAACCTCCAGCTTCTTGTTAACACCACCCCTCGCGTCTCGTCAATTAAAACTATGTCATCAGCACTCCTCCCACTGCCCTAACCCGAGTCTTAGCTTCATCATACATGTCCTTAATCACCCTAATATAGGCTACTGGGACCCCTTTAGCCTCCAAGCATCGCCAGAGCACCTCTCACGGGACTTTGTCATATGCTTTCTTTAGGTCAATGAACACCATGTGCAAGTCGTTCCTCATCTCCCTATACCGCTCCACCAATCTCCTCACAATGTGAATGGCTTCCATAGTCGAACGCCCCAACATGACAACGAACTGGTTTTCAAAAATGGACACTGGTTCTCACCCTGACTACAATCACCCAGTTAGAACAACTGTCAAAAGATGATTAAAAAAACTACTTGATCACTTTCTCCTTAACTCAAACCGAAATATTTTCATTTGATTTGCAAACAGTCTCAGCATAAGTTATCTACTCGCTGATTTCACATTTCCAAAATAAGTAAAAAGAAAGATGCATGTCTTTGCTTGGTTAAATTTTTTGAATATCTTTAACCAATCAATTATTTCAGTACCGTGCATACGGAAATAAGACAATTTAGATTGGTTAAAGATAGTTTAATTTTAATTTTTATTTTATAGTTTTTTCAATTCTTCTTTGTCATTCATGTGTAACCCTAAAAACAAGTTGGAGGGACCAGAAAACAAATAGCCATTGTTAGACAAGCCATAATCCTAAATTTGTTCATCCTCTTCCTCGTACATCCTCTATTTTATCATCTCCTAGTGTCTTGTCTTCCTCTAAGAACACCTTGAACTCCCTCATGTATTCTTGTCCCCCAACCCGACATACCGTCGACCCTCCCCACCCTTTCCGACAATACTCCATTTTTTTAATAGATATTTTAACCCTCTATATTCTTAATTTATTGGACTAACTACTTTTGATTCAGGTAAACCCATTATGAATAGTAAAATAATTTCTATCGAGAAGTTTTTCGTATTTATAAAACAAATCAAAAATGTTCCGTGAAAGATGGAGGGATCCCAAGCATCTTACCACATTTTAGTAGTCGTTTGGACATGAATTGCAATTTTTTTTTTTAATCAAATTTGGAATTTCACTCAAATTTTAATTGAAGATGAAGTTTTGTTTGCTTTTAATTTTTGCAACATATTTGTATGTCTTTTTAAAAACATATTTTACAACAAAAAACTAGCAACCTTCCCATTTTCAATTGAAAAACTGATTCTCACCAGTTTTTCAAATTTTAAAATGCATTTGCAAGTCAGATTAGAAAAATTATAAGATCTTTTTATGTCCAAACGGGCTCTTAGAATGCACTCCAACAAAAAACTATTACTCCACCGTTTTAATTTATGTAAACTTGTTTGACTAAATATGAAATTTAAAAATATTATTGAAACTTATTCTCTTAAATATCTAATAACATATATATAATTAGTAAATTATATTATTAATAATAAAAAATAATAATAAACTATTCTTACATATATATATATATATATATTATTAATGTGTCATTCTTTATGAAATAAATTAAAAAAATAACTACATAAAAGACAAGTCTATTATTTATCATTCTCTAAAAAATTTTGTAATAAAAAATACTTCATCCATCCATGTCCTTACACCTCATTCATTCACCACATCATCTTTATAAATTTCAGACCACATCTCCCTCTTCCCACCCTTCAATGCCAATTCCGTGCTCCACCAAAAAACCCTTATTTTTCTCTCCTCCACATATTATCGTCACATCACAATCAATTAAACTTCAACCTTTGCTCTAAACCAGATTAGTATATTCTTGGAAGAAAGATATTAGAAGAAGCAAAAGAGTAGGAGAAGGAGAAGCTTATGCTCACATACATTTAACTAACTAAAACTTCATTAATTCTCCTATTTATATTTTGCCTACTCAGGTAGTTTTAAAACTTCTGCCTTCAATTTCGGAGGGGTTACCATTATTTCAACAGCTTATATTTCCCCTCCCACCCCACCGCCAACCCCAACCCCACCAAAATCTCTGATGCCTCTCTCCTCTCACCAAGGCCGACGACTGCCATTTCCTCCACCACCCACCAAAATCTCTGGTGGGGTTCTTTGATTTTTGAATAGTTTTGGGGAGAAAAATCTTATTTTTCGGATTATGACAAAACAGATAGTCCTCCGTGCACCTTCAGTGGACCGGCGGCGGCAGCCACTGTTATCGGGCCAAGATTCATCGTCACGAGGTGGGGTTCGGAAGGCGGCACGGTTCGCGGAGGTCGCCGGCGGAACGACGGCTGAATGTGCAGCGGTTTGTTGCTGCTGCCCTTGCGGGCTGGTGAATCTCCTCGTGCTAGCTGTGTATAAGTTGCCAGCGGGACTTTGCCGGAAGGCACTGAGGAAGAAACGCCGACGTCGGCTGATGAAGAAAGGGCTTTTGGTCCGCTCTGAAGACACGGAGCTTTCAATACACCCCATCGGCACCACCCCGCTCGCGGTGGTTGATGGCGGAAACAGCCTGGGATCCGATAAGGATGTGGTGGCGCTAGAGAAGGAAATGTGGAACAAGTTTTATGGTGCTGGGTTTTGGAGAAGTCCCTCTCAACGGAGTGACAACATGGAAACAATGGTAAATAAAATGTAAAAAAAAAAAAAATTAAAAAAGGAAGACCAAAAAAAAAGACAATGAAATTCAATGTATATTCGGCCTATTTTCTGCTGGTGAATCTTTTAGTTTTCTTGAAGATGCTATTTTACAGTGTTGGATGGATTACTCTATAAAATTAAGCCAGTGAAATGGAAATGTTCTTCTTGCTTCTCTTTTGTCCTGATTTAATTTCCTTATCTGAGTCTCTGCTGAATATGGAACAACAAGTTTCATTAATTCGGAGTTTGTTTTGTTCGTAAGGTAAATGGAATGTGGAAAGTTAAATGGTTAATGTCCTATTTTAGAACTTTTACATGTAACGTTATTTGCACTTGTGATTAACTCCTTAGCTTGTTTTTCTAGTTTCCTATTTGAAGACAGCATACCCTGAGGTCCCGTGGACCTCTCGTATAGCAGGAGCTTAGTACACTTGACTGTCTTTTAATTTTTTTTTTTTTTAAAGAGGTCATAAGGTTCTTTATCAGATCCTCAACTTAATATTAAAAGGGAGATATCATTGGGAAGAATGTGTATATGAAAATTTGTATGCTTGATGAGCTTTTCTGTTACGAGCTTCAGAATTTAGTCACGAGAATACTTGCGCTGAAAAATCTGTATATTATGTAACTATTTTATCTTTACATTAATGATATGCAGTAGTTTTACGAATCTTTAGGAAAACCAGAATCCATTGACCACCTCTTTTTTGATTGCACATACTCTAGAATGTGCTTGGCTGAAGTATTGCAATGGCTGGGGATAAACATACAAAACACTGAGGTAACAGGAATAGGGAGAAGGATGGCTAGAATTGCAAAAGGTAAAGCAGGAAGATCATTCACAAAAGCAGCTTTGGCAGCAGTTATATGAAAAGCTAGGAATGAAGCATTATGGAGGAAAAGAGTACCTCGACCACAAGTGCTGTTAAAACATATTCAACTTGCTTGCAAACACAGATGCATGGAGGCAATGAAGAAAAAGGAAAACAACGACAACCTGTACTGGATAGAACAGTTATACAAATAGCAAAAATAGGTCACTTGTATAATGAAAATGTAACTGTATAGAACAAAGTGTAGGCAGGACTTAGGAAAGATAGGGGACTTAAAATTGTAACTGTATTTTTGGGAGATTAAATAAAATTTTTATTTCTACCAAAAAAAAAAAGTTTTACGAATCTTTACATTATAAATTACGCTTCAAAAGTATTGAAAAACTAATTCAATGTTGTAACATCAGATTGGAAGAAAATCAATTAGCTTTCGCTGTTGACGGCCGACGCTAACTAATATATGCCGCCTGTCTGGTCATGAATTATGTTGGCAAAATCATAGATAGTTATCAATAAAAGTAGATTATTCGGTGAAAAGTTTCAAGACAAATTCAAAAAAAAAAAAGCAAGTTAATAAAATGTTCTAGATTTTTTTATGTTAGAGTTTCATATGATGTGTGAGTTCATTTCTTAATATCTTTTTCTCATCCTTCTTCCCTTTCTGTATGTAATACAAATAATTAAAAACAATAATTTTCATACGTCAATTATTTTATATAACGCGAAAGTGGTTTTTTCTTGTGTAATATGTATGACTCAACCATTTTCTGCGGGAGATATCGCTATTAAAATACATTTGAATTTTTCTTTCCCCAAAAAAGAATGGATGCCTTTCCCGTAGAGAAATAGTGAAGAAAATTCCAGAGACAAGATACCTTTTATGGTAGTAATAAAATATTGTAGATGATGATTAAGTCTGATTAAGATGTTTGGACTGTGGACAAGAATTTTATTTATATCAACGTGTACTAGTAATCATTTGTGTTTGAATATACATTTCTTAGGAACTCTACCAAATATATTGACACAAATTGAAGCGGGGATAACTCTACTTTTGGTTAGGCTTTGAACTACAAAAATCTTATTAAGAGCAACTGTGAAGAATTGTATTCTTTACAAGAACTATTGGAGCATGAAATTTTAAAGATATTTAAACCGTCCACAAATAATTAATACGTACTGTACATTTTTTCCCCCTAAAGTTTTAATTCACTAATTCCCTTAAGTGAAAAACTTATTAATATTTGCACCAGACCAAGTAAACGTATCCATTTCTCTTAAAAATTCTCGTGTTTGATTAACACGACGACTAATTGGAAACAATTTCAGAAAATGGAAACTTTCATAATTTTTCAAGCTGTCCCGACAATCAAGCTCAGCGGATTCAAGCTGTATGTATCTATACATTGTGAAGATATAAGGTCAACATTTAATGATCAACTCTGAATCTCCTCCTAACCAACCACTTTTTTAACACCTTTGAGTTGATTATTTTAATGTTATCATGCAAGAAATTTTTCAAAAATCTCCATTCAAATCTCTATTGAACTATATATCATCAACATCTTATGAACTTGTTGGCAAATAGTCCTGATAAGTAAAACGTACCTTTAAGGTGCTACAAAGAACTAATATCTAAATGAACGACATTAACGTACGCATTAAATAGCCATTTTATAGTAAATCCGTTCCACCTTTATTTCGATTGAGAACAATTTGGTAGCTGGATAAGTTTTTGTTCTTTCAAAGCGTCACAAGTAGTATAACTTTTTGGGGACAAATTAATAATCAAAATATAACTAATATATGTAGGCGAAACAGAAAAACGCCCTTAAATTAAAATAATAAACACTGCCAATGAAGTCTCTCTTGTTTTCTCTCAATGAACTTCTAACAATTAACAGAGTTAAGACTAGAGCTTTGGTTGGTTGTTTATTGCCTAGAAGGGGAATTAGATGTGGCGTTTTATAGAATAAGCAAGTTGAATGACCCTCATAGTCATGATATTTACTGATATATTGCAAGATTAATTTAAATATACCATTTTCTTCAAATTTCTATATAAACTTACAAATATCCAACATATTACTCTTACAACAACAACAACAAACCTAGTATATTCCCAACAGGAGGAGAAAGGCAAGAAAGAGAGAAGAAAAATAGGGAGATAAAGGATACATAGTACCAAATAATAACAACAGAGAATACAATACCTGAGGCGAACAAAACCACATAACGCAATAAATATCTAAGAATATGAAGGGACATGCGTGCTACTAAGACTATCGGTGAGCAACTAAGAAACTTCCAACTACCTACTAACCTACTAACCTTCTATCCTAATCCTCGATCTTCACACCCTCCGATCATGTCCTCGGTGAGCTGAAGCAGCGCCATGTCCTGTCTAATCACCTCTCCCCAGTACTTCTTAGGCCTACTCGACCTTTTCTGAAACTCGCCATGGCGAACCTCTCACACATCCTAACGGGAGCATCAATGCTTCTCCTCTTAACATGTCCGAACCATCTCAGCCTCAACTCTAGCATCTTGTCCTCCATGGAGGCTACTCCCGCTTTGTCCCGGATAGCTTCATTCCTAACCTTATCTCTCCTGGTACACCCACACATCCATCTCAACATCCTTATTTCTGCTATTTTCATCTTCTGAATATGGACGTTCTTGACTGGCCAACACTCAGCCCCATACAGCTAGTCGGTTGAACCACCACTCTATAAAACTTACCCTTTAGTCTTTGTGGCACATTCTTATCACATAAAACACCGGAAAGCGAGCCTCAATTTTATCCATCCCGCTCCCATGCTATGTGCGACATCTTCGTCAATCTCTCCATTACCTTGGATAATAGACAGGAGATACTTGAAACTAGCTCTCTTGCGGATAACTTGAGCATCAAGCTTTACATCCATGTCTGTTTCATGAGTCCCGTCACTAAATTTGCACTTCAAGTATTTTGTTTTTGTTCTGCTCAACTTGAAACCTATAGACTCCAAGGTCTGTCTCCAAACCTCCAACCTCGCGTTACGTTAGCTCCGCTTCGCGTCTTGTGAATCAACACTATATCTTCGGCAAATAGCATGCACCAAGGCACCTCCCTTTGGATGTGTCGCGGCAGCACATCCATCGCCAAGGCAAATGAAACGGGCTAAGAGCCGATCCTAGTGCAGCCCCATCACAACAGGAAAATGCTCCGAGTCACCTCCCACAGTCCTCACTCGAGTCTTAGCACCATCCTACATATCCTTAATCACCCTAGTTTATGCTACCGGAATGCCGCTAGCCTCCAAACACCTCCACAAACATATTACTCTTACATATATGAAAGCTATGATAGTAAAGTATCTGAAAAGAACTAAATCTGAAAAAGCTAGCAAACTTTATAAAATATAAATTAATTTAATTTATTGTTTACACTCCTAAAATAAATTTTGCTAGCCAATGGTGATAAATATTTTTTCCGATTTAACCGTTCCATTTTCAAAGCCACTGACCTTACTAATTTAGTTTCACGTGAGGCAAATCCACTAAAATAAATAAAATATTCCCTGCCAAATTTTTTTGATTGTTAGATAGATATGCTGAATCTAGCATTGGAAGTTAAATCTTTGAATTTCCAAAAAGACTAAAGTAAAATTTTGAAGTTTTATTCACTTTAGGGTAGTGAAAGTGGTGTTAACACTACAACAAATGTGATTTTTAACCACGAAATTATTAGCTACGATAGAAAATTCGTCACTAATTATTCACTTTTTGTGACAAAAATTATATTTCGTACATAAATCCATGAGTCATATACTTTTAGTGACGAAACACAAACTTCGTAGCAAAAATTTTGTCTACTAAGGTTTCCACCAAAATCATGGATTGGCGCCAATTATTGAAAAACATTAGCCACAAAAATAAATTATTAGTGACAATTAACTTCGTCACTGATGTTGCGAATAATTTGTGACAAACCATCATTTGTCTAAAAAAATAATTAAAGTTTGCAATAGAAAAAAGTTTCGTCACTAAAAATACATTGTTAAAATAGCAACGAAATAAAATTTGTAGTTAAATCGTACAAACTTTTTACATAAATTTTATATTCATTTGTGACTTTAGCTTTTGTCACTAATAATATACACAGTTAGTGATAATATATGCAGGCAATTTGTGACAAAATTATTTGTCTCAACTTTAATTAAAGTTTTAGGAATCGAGTAAAAAAAAAAAAAAAAAAAAAAAAAAAAGTTCCG